>NW_019416863.1:96801-293822 GCF_000390285.2 Anoplophora glabripennis
TGATTTAAAAATACACTTCTGCACGGCACTGGAAACTGGTCCACTGTAAAACCTGACCTAGCACAATGCGACCGGCATGGCGGTGTGATAAAAACGGACAAAAACTTTCGCAAGGAAAGAAATATGTAAATAGAATTTTATCGCACCTATTTTATATCGGCAAATTCAACTGCTTTTGCCTTTATTAATTAATAAAATTAATTTGTGTTTTTAAATAATAAAATCATTTGACATACCCGATGTTACAACAATTGTTCAAAATTTTATCCACCAATGTGTAAACTCAGTTACTACGAACTAACACAAATGTTGTCTTGTTTCACCATAACCCAAATGCTTCACCATAAATTAAAACGATATCCATCAACTCCGAGTACACGCAAACCATTTTTGACACTAACTACCCATTTTTGATACTAACTACTAAAACCTATTGTAAACACTACAGGTAACAGGTAAATATCGCAACGACGATTGCAAAATCCGAATTCAGTATACGGAATTGCTGAGGCCACGTGGCGAATGACGCTAGAGACTACAGTTGTCCAGCTATGTAGTGGTTGAATGTACTATAACTTCAATTTTTTTTTTCTCGGAAACTATAAGGGTTTTACAAAAATTTTATTTACGATATTGATTCCATTTCTCATGCTGCATCTATTCCCAAATTTTTTTTGGATAAGTTGTGAATCACCATGTATAACAATTCACGTTTGGTAATATCAAATTAATGAAATTTTAACTATCGATATTAAACTTAATACATATAATTTAGTATCAGAAACTTGCAAAACATACTTTTGTTTTTTCTTTGAAATACTTTTAATTTTATTAAAAGAAGAATACCATCAAACTTCACTTGTTAATGATATTGCAAATTTTTACTATGAAAGCAAAAAGAACATGATGTGAACCTAGAACAATTTATTATTTAAATACAGAGTAAAATAAACATAGACAGTTTACTTTTAAAGTTACATTAATTTACAAACCATTCATAAATTAATAACAATATTTGCGATAAAAACATTACATATTATGATCAAAATGATGTTATCACTAGCTATGAACAAATTTACTCCTCTGTGCATATTTTCATACACATTTTGCAGTTGTTCTGTTATATTCTCGACATCGCTACCCCTTGTTTGTGCGGGGTCGTTTGAGAATACCTATTTGCATGAATTTAACAAAAAAATTACCTGTTTGAACAAACAACTCTAATACGGACTTTGTAGGACTTTGATTTATTCATTGCTGTATATTATCGACATTTTCTGTAAGTACAGTTGGTCTGTCCCTAGATTTTCCTTGGCAAATGCAGTGTTTGTTTTCAAATCTTTTGATAATAGCAGATTTCCGGTCTAAGAAAGTGTCATAGTCAATGTTTGCGTCTGGAAATTCCGTCATAAATTATTCAATGCAGGATTGTAAAGATTATGTCCATTACCCGACCTCATTTCAAATGAAA
Organism: Anoplophora glabripennis; assembly: GCF_000390285.2. NCBI lineage: Eukaryota > Metazoa > Arthropoda > Insecta > Coleoptera > Cerambycidae > Anoplophora > Anoplophora glabripennis. Next base: position 98,273 of record NW_019416863.1, read on the forward strand.
ACAGATACGGACGACGGACGCCACTGAAAAATGCACAATTGTCATAATGATTAGTTTACAATAAACAGTAACAAACCATTGCGTCTACACTCGAGATAATCAGATGATTGGTTGAATGAAATATCGTGAAAAATTACACCAATCATGAGTCGGTACAACAAAATTTTGCGTTTTAACATAGTCTTGATCTTATTGTTTTAGTAATTTTCAATTTTACCAGAATTCAATTGCCAACGCGAAGAAAATAAAATTACCGTTTCAAAAAAAATCACTGGTAACGTGGCTCGTAATCATTTATGAAGGCTCCGTACAAGATACAAGGTATTCACGAACATTTGACAAAATTTTTAGAGAGTAATTCACAATAATCGCGCTTGTCGTCAGATCTGGCAGCGCAGCTTTGATGATGGTACTCCATAGAAGTCGACTATCCAGGCTGAAGTAAACCTGTGAGTAATAGCAAGTTTCTTGTTTTATGTATCTACATAAAAATTTAATGTAGTTGGAACGGGTTCGTCGTCTGCTCTGCTGTTGGTGTCTCCTACTTGTTATGTGTAGATTTCTGTTAATTAAATTATTTTAAATTAAATAATATATTTATACATTATCTACAAAAATTTTACACTATTTTAGAGACAAAATTCACTGTTAAAAATAAGGAAAAAAAATGGCAATAACCGAAGTTTTTGAAAATTTTTTTTGCAAACCAAACTTTTTTGTTCTTTTTTAATAGAACGCTCTGTTATTTCTCATTTTTTAATTGCAAGGGTTTTTATAATATCCTATTATCCACCTCTTTGATAAAACTAACTTCATTCATTATTTTCTTCTTTAGATGATATAAGTCATCAGATATCTTTTTATTTTATTTTTTGTAGAAACAGCTACGGAAGTCAAAATATTTTAAGTTATTTCTGATTGGAATATAGTGGGGTTATTATAAATCACCGTTTACGGACATCTAGTATGTTTTTTTAATATACCTAGTGCATTTTGAAACAAGTGCAGAATGACGCTAAATTCCCATTAGTTTGAAGAAGTTGCGTCACTAGGCGAATACTGCAATTCAAACTAGTGACAAATTAGGATTTCTGCACAAGTTGCACACTATACTTTTTCTACGGTCATACTTTTTTCACGTCTGCAGAAATTCATAGATACTTACTTAATTACTGTAGGTATAAAGTAAATACATTTTTTTGTTGCTCGAGGTTATAGGTAGAGATTGCGGTATTTCGAATATCAGAATAATTGCTGTCCATTTTTGCGTCTATTAATTTTCCACGAACTGATATTCGTTTGAGTTGTGAAAACATGTGCCGTGCGCCCGGCTACTATGTGAATTACTGATAACTAACGCTTTGTGCATACATTTGATGTAAATATACCTACACGAAAAAAAGTCTTTACTTATGGCGCGCTTATGTCACTTTTTCGTCTCATTTTAATTTTTGTGAGAAATTATCTAGTTTGCGTACAGGAATGCGCATTTTTGCTAGTGTTCGTAGAGAAAAATATTCAAAGATCTGTTTAGTAAATTCAATGGAGCAAAAGCATAAATATGCACTGATTTCATGGTAATCTTAACTTTATCCATTGTGGAGGTCAGTAAATATGATGCAAACTGTCAAAGCAAATATATGACATGATAGACATGTCATATATATGTCACCCTGTATAGACAGGGTGATTCAAATTTATCCAAAAAAAATTGAGAATAGTTGCGGCATGAGAAATGGAATCAATATCGTAAAAATATTTTTGTAAAACTTTTATAGTTTCTGAGAAAAAAATTATTGAACCTGTAGTACTTGCAAGGATTACATCGCTGGGCAACTGCAGTCTCTAGCGTCATTCGCTACACGCGTGGAGGGCCACGTGGCCTCAGCAACTCTGAATACTGAAATCTCATTTTACAATCGTCGTTACGATAGTGTTTACAACAGTTTTTTAGTAGTTAGTGTCAAAAATGGCTTGCGTGCATTGCAACTGATGGATATCGTTTTAATTTGTGGTGAAGCAGGACAACATTTGTACTATGGTGAAACATTTGTGTTATGGTGAAACAGGGCAACATTTGAATTAGTTCGTAGAAAGTGAGTAAGACGGGCCCAAATGTGTTTACACGTCGGTGGACAAAATTTTGAAGAGTTGTTGTAACATCAGGTATGTCAAATTATTTTATTAATTAAAACCACAAATTAATTTTATTAATTGTTAAAGTTGCCGATACTATAAAATAGTTGCTATAAAGTTCTATTTATTCCTTTCCTTGCGAAAGTCTTTCAAGTTTTTGTCCGTTTTTATCACTTTGCCGCCGTGCCGGTCCCATTGTGTGAGGTCAGGTTTTACAGTAGACCAGTTTCCAGTGCCGTGCAGAAGTGTATTTTTAAATCATTTTCGAACTGCTCTTTACAAAATTGTATTTGTGAGAGTCCCCTGTACATCATTTTTTTTTTGGATAAGTTCTGAATCGCCTTGCATAACTGTAATTATAGAAGTAAAATTGCAATTAAAAAAGATAAGTCAGCTCGTATATTGTGGTGCATTATGAAGAAGAAATTATACAATGTCTTTCAAAGTATTTAATTATTTAAATATGTGAGGTATGTTTTTTTTTCAATAATAATAATTGGATATTATTTTCATGTTTATGAACAATCAGTAATTAATATGGGTTTTAGTCAGCAGAGTAGTTATTCCTACAATACGAGCAGATTTTGCATTCTTAGTTCTTCATTTTCACTGACTGAACTGAACAAGTAGCGGCAGCCTACCGCATACTTTTTTTTGTTTATTAAGGTATGTATATGGAGAAACTGTTATTTTGACAATGGAATCTGTCCTTAGAATTATGTATTAACTCTAATTAGACCATAGCTTTTTGTATGCTTTATTTTTTAATTTCTTAAAACGTAAACAACCTTGACATCTGTTAGTTATTTTTTGTTTACCTATTACCTATTTAAAGAATCTGATATTTTATCAGTGTAATCTACTCTTGGAGTTATTTATATAACCTAACTAGACTAAATTTTTGTACGTTTTTAACGTAAACAAAAACAAATTTTCTTTAGATAGAAAAGGGACGACATTTGATTAAGGCATGATTCTCAATTGCCTTTATTGTCCCCATCCGTAATGCATACAAAGTAAAGCAAAAAATTGTCGGTCTTTTATCAAAAGAAAATCGTGTCATCATTTTTAGGACGCGGAAGATGAACCACTTCAAATTTAAAATGAAATTGAATGTAGAATCTGAAATACCGCTGCATACGCACTATGTTCTGGTAGTAGCTGTAGTCGCCCAGGTGCATCGAGTGTAAGAAGTGGTCGGTTATACTTCAAATACTAAACTGGCGAGCTTGGTCGTAAATCAGAGACCGCTTTAAAAAAATAAGTAAACAACCGTGTAGCGTACAGAGGTAAAATGTAGTACATATGTGGAAAATAAAAAACAAATTGGGTTTATAATAAATTACATTTAAAATAAATAGTTAATAAGAATAAAGGAATTTTTGTAGGAACAAGGGTGCCAGACGTGAACTGATCCCCTCGTCCCTTCATAATGTATAAAGCAATTATTCAATTTATAAATCCCTTAAAACTGTGTTGCACTGAATTCCTTGACAAGCAGTGATTTATTACTTTGCATCGAATATGATCCTACTATAGATCGAGTTGGACCTACTCTATAAGTAAAAAATTTAATTCTGCAACAATCAAGAAAGCGATGTCACATTCTTTAATACATCAGTTTTTTTGGCACACATAAGGACAACCAACACCCAGTTCTTATTTCTCTCTTTGGTTCAGAACTTTCCCACTTTCACCGGGAATCCAAAGACCTTGAAATGACCACATCACGACGGGTTCCAACTCATCGCTGCGATTTTTATGCATGGCATAAACAGTTGCGTAACGTTTATTGTCACTGCATGTCTCACGCACCAGTCTGACTTCGTCATGTATAGGGTGTTTTCAAATTATGGTTCCATACTGGAACAGACGAGAGAAAAAAGCAATTTTAACAAGACGGTTTCCATTGTAGGATCGAAAACGACGTTTAACAAAGATGATAAAGACTGCAAAAGGTATACTTGCATTTCCAATAACGTATTTGTAGTAACAATTTGCATATACCTTATTAGATCCAATAAGAACTTGATATAAGATTTAGTTAACATATTGCTAGTCTGCTGCTAAAGTATTAGGGTGTAGAGTATTATGATGAGAACTACATACATTTATCAAAATATTTGACTTAGGATTTTACTTAAAACTGTCTTTCTACAAAAACAAAACAAAAAGGAAATTAAATAAAAGGACATATAGATTAAAAAAAACGATATAACTACGGTTATCTCAATCCCCACTATGTAACCTACACTTGCGGGCATTTGGGATAAGATGACCCATCAAAGATTTAAAAAAATGTAATTCCGCTATGTTTATATTATTAGGAGTTTAATTTATGTTGCAATTTACAAATTGTGGAAATGATAATTCTTTACTGTATTTTAGGTAATAAGATAATTAAAATATATTTAAAAAATCTGAAAAACATCTTATCAGTCAATCAATGTATAATCTGGGTATGCAAAATATATATAACACCACAGACAAGACTCCTAACTGCTGATATTGTGGGAAACAATGCTAGTTATAGCATGTACCTCATGGAGCAGCTGTTCTCGGCATTGTTAGCAGTTGAGCTTTATCTATGAGGTTAGATATCTCTTACATTTAAATGTAGATAATTGCGTGACATTTCATTTGGTTGCTATCAAACCATTTATCAAATTAGAAAACTAAACGTTTGCTGAAAGTGACTGATAGTGATAACAAAAAAAAAAAAACATATCATGTGTCAGTTTAAAAAGTAGGACAACGTTTTTGTTAATTGTACGGATGGAACCAGATACTACGTCATTCAACCTACTATTCAAAGGTTAGTAAAACATGATAAAAAAAGATAAATTGTATTGAATGGTAAGATACCGTTTCTCGATTTGCACAATAATATTATAAATTTTGCCGACTTAAAATGTCACGCCTTAGTTCTTAATAACCTAATGACATGGATTGTAATGGTGCGGTGACATTTTTAAAGGGGAATTAAGAGAGATAAATTGCTGTATCGACAATGTTACACCTCATATTATAATACAAATGCCAAATAAAAAAATTGAGATATAGGAATTAGAGTGGTGGGTAAAGCCACCTAAAAAATGGAGAGTTTTCCAAAGAAGACTTCTAAGCGTTGTTTCATGACATTTTTCCCATCTTGCGTTCATTAATTTTTTTCTAAAAATTTGGGAGATTTTCAGTAATTGCCAAATTTCTTTTACAGTTGGACATTTCGAAACCGTTCTCAACTTATAAGACGTAGGTATTATTTTTACTGGATACTTTTATTAAGCAGGCGGTATTATCAATGAAAAGACTACATTTAGAGAAACTATAGATATACGAGGATGGATCAAAACGAGAACCAGAAGTGTATTTTAGAGTTAAGAAAAAAAAATATAGTTGAGAGTATAAAGATGACTGACTACTTGTACACTATGCCAGTTACTAATTTAAACGAATTCGATATTACACAAAATTGTTTAAAAAAATCTTAGGTGTGTCGATTAGTATCATAAGTTGCGTAGTTTTTTATAAAAAAAAGTATATATATACAAAGTGTCGCAATGTGGCAATATTTCTTAAATAGAATCGATAAAAAATTGCAGATGCAACAAGACTAAAACTATGGTTTTGAAACGGAATTAATTAAATAACGCACATTTTTTAAATTACAAGAACTATAAAACAAATAAATTCGATTCCAGTAGCCCAGTTTGCCAATTTTAAAATCATTATAAACAAAATAGAAAATATGGAACATAAATAGAAAGTTTTCGCCGATTATATTCCTGGAAAAATAATCAGGAAAGACGGAAACTCCTTGTTTTTTATGTTTATGGGAAGTTGAGACAGAGAAAATCACTACAAAAAATATGGTCAAAAAGAACCAATTTCGACCGTAAATCATCAGTCTGATGAAAGAATTTGCCAAAAAATTGGATAAAGGAAACCAATGTTTCCAATATTTACGGAAAAAGCTTCAGTTCATTAGTGATGTTAAATCGAAAGAAGGAATTTTCGACGAACTACAAATTCGTACAAAGTTTCAGTATCAAGTTCAAAAATCAATGCTACCGAAATGCAAGCATACTAAATTTAAAAAATGTTATTGAGAATTTTTAAGGATGTCGTAGAGGTGACAAGTATTAAGACATAATAAATAAAATGGTCAATGGACAATTTCGAAAAATCAAAAAATTAATATGTTTGGTGAGTTTAAAAATGCACCGCATATACTGTCATGTATATTACTTCGCTGAGAACACTTTAGACTATAACGAAGAGCAAGGAGAAAATTTGTACCAGGATATGAAAGATATGTAGTACATGGGATGAAAATATGAACGGATATTACTGTTGGATTCTAAAATAAGTTATGTCTGAAAGAAAGAGAGAGGAAAAAGAAATCTCTACAGACAAGAATAACTAAAAACCACTGTATTAATTTACTGCAGCAAGTGTAATTGTATAATTGTCTCGATTTTCTCGTCTTATGAGATTTTAGATATACCATGATTATACCATCCAAAAAGAATTCCAACAAATGTTCCAGTTGAGAATAAGAGGGTTTCTGACATTAAAAAGAATTACAGGATTTTGTCTACGGTACTGGGTGAGTAGATCGTACATTGGGAAGTATTTGTGGGTGAGAAATTAAGGTTTATGGCATACCAAATAAGCTCGCCCACTCGTCTGCTTCGTAGGGTGCACGAATTTCACTGTAAATTAATGAGTTTGTGATTTAGATCCGCCTAATGTAGAACTTTAGCTGATTTTTAGGTTTTAAAGCTGAAGGGTTGCACACTTTAGCTGATATTTAGGTTTTAAAGCTGAAGGGTTGCAAGGATTGACTCAGTGTTTGTATACCCAAAATATACCATGAGCCCCACGGATATGATGCGTTGACACGATTTCAGGGCTTTGCCCAAGGAGACATCCATCAAATGAAAAATTTTAACTTTTCTGTTGTTTATCCTGAAGGGTTATAAGAATTGATTGAATGGATGCCTAAAATATGGAATGAACCTCAAAATATGATGCATTGGATTCTTTCAAGGGCTGTCCTCAAGATGAAACATACTAAAAGCAGTGTTGGTCTGCTATTTAGGCAATATAAAAAAAATAGGCAGATGATGGCGAATTTTCAATCGCAGATTTAGTTTTGACAAATAGGTATACTTGTAAGCGCAAATAAAGGAAATTATGAGCAACAATGAAGTGGATACAATGTTTATAAATACTGACAAACCTTTAAATCATCTTTCCACTGGCTAAATTTTGATGACAAGACAATATTCATGTTTCATAGTGAACATCATAATCGGCTATTATATGGACTTCAGTATAGTAAGTGTTTTCCATAGTATGTAAGCTATTATTTGCCCAAGAACAATGGGTAATAAGACCTGATTGCTGATTTACATCATCGAAAACAGAAAATGTGATACGCAACAGCTACGTGAATAACGTCCAGTAACCGATCACGTGAATTGGGAAATGTCACTTTCAAATGACATATACTCGTACATACAACATCGTTTTCATTTTATTCTGAAATTACTTATGTTTGTATAAAATTTCGCAATCACTTATTTTACCTTATCAAATATATTTATTACCGGATGAATGAGTAGAATATCTTTCCGTTTGTTATTGCCTGATTAGAGACTATCCAGATTAATATGTTGTGATTATTTCAAGCATAGTTTGGAGGAAATAGTTGCTCCAATCTCCTTATGCATAGAAATACAAAAACAAATTTTAGGACAAAATTGTATTGAAAATCAAAATCACCAAAGTTATCTAAACATAAACTGTTTATTGGAGCAAATAATCAACGAACCTGGAATATTATTTTTGACTATAACACGGCGAAATATGTTATGATTACAAGTCTGGATATGTATTTAAATTACGATTTTTGTTGGATTCAATCTTAATTTTGTAAATTAAGAGATACAGATAATAGACAGATACAGAGATACAGAGATACAGAGATACTACAGATAACTATGTAAGAGTTACGAACAACTTCGTCGACAGCAACTCGATTACACCTATACAATTCATTCTGTTTTCTCTAACCTCAATAAATCATCTTACCACTAACTTAATGAGATCACCGCTTTAAATCTCGAGAATTTTGGCCGCCTTAAGAGTTTCATATTGGCTTGTGCGTTTAACGATGACATAATACGTGACCAGAGGCTAGGTAGAGAAAGTATACGTGTTGGTTCACTATGATGGTAATATATGCATAATGTATTGTCAGGATAATTATTACAATGAACTTTCTTCATGTTGACATTATTCAAGCGGAACTAGACTCGCATCATAACATTGTTTCATAATAGAATCAATATTAGTATCTATGCAAGAGAATCAATGCAAATTATTTGGAAGAATAAGACCACTTCATAACTGTAGACGTAATGGCAATAAGCAAATATAATAACCAGTTTGACAAATTTCGAAGAGATTTTAATAACAAAAATGATGATAGAGGAGGTAACAGGGACTTTGTGATTAAGTTTCTAGATTGAACCAAAAATCATTGATAAATGCTATTTCTTGTTTGACGTTTCAACATTTCCTTACACGTTAATTATATTACCTACATTTTTCAAATTTAGGTACTATTTATGCTAAAAGACTACCAACATTTAATTGCTTCATGTATTTCATAGTAAAATATTGCGATAAATACTACTCTGATAAAAGTTATCGATGATATAGCTGTGGCATTTGATAAATCACTCTCAACGAAAATAATATTATTAGATTAAAGTAAAGCAGCCGATTTCTTATATTTTGACCTTTTATTATCAGTTATTTTATACTGGATTTGATCAGAGTGTTATATTGTTATTTCGTAGTTATTTACAAAATTTATTGCAAAAGGTGAAAATAAATCATGAATTTATTTCACTTCAATTAAAGCCAATAAAAAGTGGTATACCACAACGCAGCATCTTGGGACCAATTTTGTTTTCTTGTACAAATTTTGTTCGGCGTGTACATCTATTGACTTAATTAACTCATCTACTATATGTAATGTGGTGGAAGAATAAATTCAAGTAAATCTGTTGTTATGTGTATTGGTCCTAATTGTATAAGAGATTTAGTATGTGCTAATATTTCTGTTAATCGGTCAATAATAGAATGGGCAACAGCAAAAATGTGTGCTAATACATCGATAATAATTTAAATTACAATAAACACATCATTGAAATGTGTTGCAGTATCAAGCTAGGTTGTATTCTATATACCTAAAATATAGTATAACAGAAGATATAAAATAAAAACTTATTATGTAAATCTAAATATACCCACATATTGATTATGGTGTATTATTATTTTCTGCCTTAGAATAACAAAGATGAGCTATAAAAAATGTAAAATTAAACTAATAATTTTGGTGAATCAAATATAAACTTATGAAATTCATTTAATGGTAATAAAAGGGTTTGACAAAATAATACTGTAATTGACTTTTTTATTTTCTGCTTTGTTACAAATCTCCTGTATATACTCATAGAATATTGGAATTCTCTGATAGACAGCGGGCTTCAATTCAAAGAGAAAAAACTATTTATATTGTTATAAATAAGCAAAAAACTTATATTTAGAAAGGATCATAATAATAATTTATTAGGAGAATAATTATTTATAGGACAATAATAATTGCAAGTAAAATATAATGTTTTAGCGTGTATTTGCAAGCGTTGTTTAAATTTGGAGCTTCCAGTTTGGTCGGGACCGAATTCTTGAGTCGCCAGACAACTTTTGTGCCGAGCGGTTTGGATTTTTAAAAATTTATTTTCAAAAGTTCACAAGAGTATCGACTGAATTAAAACAGAAATATACAAGAATCTCAAAGTTATGACAATAACTGAATAGATAATTAACTTCATCCATATTTATAAACTTGGTAGAACAAAGAAATTGCAAGGATTGCGCTTCTTTGATACCTCGATTCTGCAACTCCTATTACTGCGTTACTGTGTTTTAGGATAAAATTTTATATGACATAAACGGTTTTAACGGTAAACTCATGTTAACTTAAAATTATATTAATGTTGATTATATGCTGACTTTGTAGATTATTATTATACCACATCAAAGTTCTTGCAATATATCTTACATTTATAAAAATGAAATAAAAAACAAAATTAAATTAATTACTGCTTATCGAATGTTATCATAATTGTAATGTAATTTTTTTGTACATATCCTAAAAGAATTGAACATAAGAATTAACTGAAGTAACACAAAACTTGACAGGTGGATAAATTTAGGGAAAACATTAATATTAGCTTTGTTCCTAGTTGAATCCAAAACAGTTTCCAACAGTCAGACGCATGCGCATATGGATATAATGCTTACATAAGGTTCAAAATTCATTGTTTTGAATCAAATGCGATTGCGTCGGACTGTTGGAAACTAATTCTAATGCACTTGGAACAAAGCTATTATCCAGCTGCATTAACATTAAAGATATTGGTTGACTTTGCTGTATATATGGGCTCTGTAGTTTCGTTTTTTCCTATGTCTGACCTGCCCCTTCTTCATAAAAAATCACACTGAAGTAAAATTATTCTCTTATATGGGTTAAATTTTACACACCAAAGGATTGTACTAGGTGAACCATTATAACAACTTATAATTGCAATATTTAATAGATGTATCCTGTCTGATGGTGCCCATTAATAAGATTCCAAACATTGTTATAGTTTTGAATTTTTACCCGTTGTTAGTCAATTCTACAAAGAAACTTACATAATAGTTATAACTAAAAAAATAAACTTTTTTGACAGTTGAACTTCCCTTGATCTATACTGGATTTTGTTCAAATTTTACATGAAGGTAACTACTATGAGGAAAAATCTGCATTGGACCAAATTTGAAGACTATATTTTCTTTATTTCTCGAGCAATTGACCAAAAACTGTGCTTGACGTTCAAGCGAATTAAAAAAAAATGTGTATACAAGGATATTTGAAGAACTACCATCAAATTAGTGCTCTGGAATACCATATTGAAAAGGCGGAACAATGAACACCGTAGTTAATAATTTATAGCGCGTCTCTCATTAAAATATTGCATATTATAATCTTATAACTGAATATGGTGTCAACAATTTCCCGAGATATTAGGAGAGCCTTCCATTTTAGCTGGTTAGGTATTACAGAATTGAATCCCTTTTAACAATCAATGTTTGTCTACTTTCTAACAACGTGAATACATAGAGTTACATAATTTCTACACAGTTATGTTAACAATTTGAACATGAATCTGAATTTACACAGCAATTGCTTCAGAGGTACTCACAATATTGTAATCTTTGAGGTCAATTCAGGAAATTCATGGTCGTGGCCCATCTTCTTCATTATAAACGGTGAGAGTGTGACTTCTACGCAGAGTATCAATTTACGTAGAGTTCAGGGACTTTCTCTGACTAAGTGCTCATCTCCGATGAATTTCCGGTGATGTTGGATCGACGTTTTATGTTTGTTTATGTAAACCGATGACGTCATTGTCGTTCACGTATTTAAACTTACTTAAGAAACTTAATTTATATTTCTTTTAAAAATAATGGTAAAGAATAATTTTACCTCAAACTCTATGTTGACAGGAACATAACTGGAATTAATTTTTAATAATTATGAAATTTATTTACTTACTCATGGAAACAACTGCAAAGACAGGCTAGTGCCCAGTCACAAGGCAGGTACAATCAGGTGTTCACTGGTACAGATTAATATAAAAGGTCAAATAAACTAAAGGTCAATTCTGATTCCTAATAAAAATATAGGGGCTTGAAAATGTTTTTTCTTAAATATATTTAAACAAGTTAAACTATTTATTACTCATATTTACTCAGACTTGCAAGCAAATGGATTATGGGATTTTTTCATAGCTTCATAGATGGATGTCATTTTTTGTTGTTTTGAAAAATGCAAATTTAGATCCTCTAGTATGAAAGAGTTATCGTAATTGAGAAATTTAATACTCTTGAAAAATTTTGTTACAATACAAAATACTAAATATGACTACTTAAGATATTACAGACATTAAATAGTTCGTAATCATTAGTATGTATTATATGTTAAATATGTAGTGCCCTGACGCAATAAATATTATTTCTTTGTACAATTTCTTCTCTTCTTTATTATTTGAGTACCTACAATTAGGCCTCACACATTTATCTATGTAAATATAATTAATAGTCACAAATTTGGAAGTAGTACTTCAATTAGTTTGGAAGATATTAGAGATAAACCATTGTTGCTATATCTTCACGAGTCAGACCCTTTTGACCTTTTTGTGTTAATTTGTACTAAAGAAACTGTGGAAGCTTGGCAGTCGAACTAAGGGACACCCTGTATAAATGATTTAATTTCAGTTGGAAACATACCTTTTATATATCAGTTTATTAGAACATGTCCAAAGAATTTTGAAAACGGTGATAATTTAAACACATAGGTAACATTTATTGGTGCAGTTTGAAGATAATTTGTCCTTGGTGTTATATCCCTGATGTCATTTATAAATAAAGAGCAACCCCAAGGTCGAACCTTGAAGAACACCTGACGTTGCATATATTTTAGAGTCAAGCCATAGAAAAACAATTTATCCAATAACAGACCATAGTCATTATCCAAGATTTCTGATGTTTACCACTGGTTTTATAAAAGTTAAGATTGCTGCAAGTCTGTAATTTTCAATTTCAGTTATTTTTTCAAAAATTGGACACATTTTAGACTGTTCCGATAGTTTAGGAACTATTGAAGATCTTGTGGACAAATTGAAAATAAAAGTTAATGATTCTGCTGAAACGTTAGTATAGCTCTTTAGAAAAAAGCTGGAATTCCATCCTGTCTTCATGTCATTTTAAAATTGACTATACCAAATCATCAAAAAATCTTTCGCAGCCTAAATAACTTGAACTAGATTGTTGATTCATATTTTTCGGAGAAAAATTACCAGACTGGATAAATGCTGATTGGAAGAAATTAGCAAAAATATTTAAGAAATCAATTTTATTGATTATATTGTAAGTACCTTGCAGAAGGCTGATGTTTCACGATATTTTAAAAGTGTACTTTTTCGTGTACCCGAATCTTCCGATTATTATTGTTTGCGTTCGATGAGGACATCCGATTTATTTTTTCATAGAACTCGAATCAATTTCAAATAGATTCTTGTAGAACATAACTTATTGAATTCTGCAAAATATAATTATAATACTTTGTTTATTCAAATTTCGGAGATAAAAAATAAAAAGTGATGAATTGTAGAATTATGTGAATAGCTCCATTTATCTTTAAAAGGGGATAGTCAAAAATCGATAAAATTTATTGTCATTGAAATAATTCCAGAAATGTATTTATTTTTTGCGATAATATTAAACGAATCGGTTGCATAAGCATGTTATAATGAACTAAGTAAAATCCTTTACTTAAACAAATAAACCTTAAAGAAGGATTTACTTAATTCAGGGTTATGTTATGATTAAACAAATATACCAAATAAATATATCCTTGATTCAGAATAATCGCTTTTCCTGTGTAGAAATTCGGTCGCAGTTATTGTTAACATACCGACAACGATATATTTAAAAAAACCTTGGTGATTCATTCTTAAAGGACGTGATTATTTTCAATGTCAAGAGTTAATTTTTCAAAAAAAAAAACTAATTTTGTTCTTGTATCGCAGTTTATATTACCATAAATCCTGCGAAATTTCCATTATAAACATATCTAAAGAAACAATAGACTTCTTAAAACAATTTTTTTTAATTACGTATTTAGAATGAAATTCAACCAGTATGAATTACCATTTACGCATATAATGTTGGGATTGTTGGGGTTCTTATTTTTTGGCTTACACCGAAAATTAGTCGACAGCTAGATTTATATTTAATAATAAGTAACTATTTATTTTCAGATAATTTTTCAAAAAAAAAAAACTAATTTAGTTCTTGTATCGCAGTTTATATTACCATAAATCCTGCGAAATTTCCATTATAAACATATCTAAAGAAACAATAGACTTCTTAAAACAATTTTTTTTAATTACGTATTTAGAATGAAATTCAACCAGTATGAATTACCATTTACGCATATAATGTTGGGATTGTTGGGGTTCTTATTTTTTGGCTTACACCGAAAATTACTCGACAGCTAGATTTATATTTAATAATAAGTAACTATTTATTTTCAGATACATACTATTTACTTTCTTCTAATATTATTTAATTAGCATGCGAATTAAAAAAAAATGTATATTTATTTAAATATTAAAGGCAATATTAAAGATTGTATATCCAATACAAGAATAAAACCGCAGATGTGAGCTATGCAGGTTTTCTTCAAAATGTTATAAATTAGCAAATTTAAGTCACTTCGAATTGATTAATGATTTTACAGAAGGTTTTCAAAATGTCGTCCATGTGCTCTGTTCGATCATCACCTCATTTTATTCCTGCACTTGCATCTCGTATCAATATCCTCATTGCCTAAAGACAGTTATATAGAAATATGACTTTTTTATAAAAAAACTTTAACATTCTGTTGTGATATCTTCACAGTTATACTTTAACTAATAGTGAGAATTTATACATACATCTGAAGTTCCAAGAACAGAAACTAAAATATAAAAAGGCATATTTATAAATAGAGATCGGAAATATTCGGACGGCTGCAATTTGGTACAGGGTTGGCTGTAGGTCGGGTTCTCTTTTAAGCAATTTTATTCAAACAAAAAGTGACACAAGCGTTGCTCTCTCATAACTGCCGAGGTCTTAGGCGCATATCCAAAATAGTCTGAAGCTGCGCATCGATCAATTTATTCGATACGTATTTAGTGGCATCCTAATCTCTGTCTTCCCTGTCGGGCCGAGGACAATCCCGGCTTTTTTGCTGAGAGGCTTTTGGCCATGCATTTCATTGTCGTTTGTGCATGAGTGAGTATGTTTGACGCTTTGTTTGGTCGACTATATGGCACGTGTTTTTGTGTCAGTCATTAGCATTGTGTATTATGAGTATAGAGCGGCACTGGGCTTGACCACAGATTTATCCTATGTCTGCTACTACAACACGTATTGCCGCTCACTAGCATAATATAGATTACTACCTACTTTTGATTTATTTGATTGTTGCCCAGAGTTACTGATATCTATTTATAAAATATTTAGTGACGAAATTCAGGCAAGATATTCTTGACTGTGTTTGTGCAAATTTTTTTGTGACAAGGAAATTGGACAAACCATCAAAGTGTATCTCTCAACATTATATTTATCATCATTGTCTGGTAAGAATAACACTTACTTTTATTTTTTTCTTTTGGTTAATACGGCGGTTTATATGTAATGTGGATTAATTAAGTATTCCTATATTATTTGTATAAATAGAGCAGAAACTGTAAATTTTAACTTGACATTGCAGTTCAGTCAGTCAAACATTTTAGTACCACAGCTTTAATACTTTCTCCGTATATTATTATGAACGCGTAGATGTTGATAAATACAATAAATTGCGTATACTCGTTGTGCTCGTACAAACGTAATGGGCAAACCTCAGTTGGAGAGAAAATGTTAACGACTATTCTGTTATACAATACTATGTACTTGACATGATAATCAAAGAATTTTTTTGACTGTTGACACGCGATCGTAATAAAAGGTATGTGTTACGATCAAGTGTCAACAACTAAGATGTTCAAGATTATTGGAAAATAGTGACAATGTGGTTTTCACTTAAGGTATGCCTACTGGAACTTGACTGAAGATGAGGTTACGCTCTGTGAATTTATGTGTAATTAATCGGAAGATTACCCAACCTTATTTTATTGTGGGTTTAGGTTTCTCTTTTACTTATTTTAGAATATATAATGAAAACTACAAAGGAACATATATTTTTAATTAGCTCTAGGTATTATATTATTAGTATAATTTATATCATTCTTTTTAATTGAATTTTAAGCTTGCGTCCGTGAACAGATGTAAATTTTATTTTTAAGAGACAAATTTGTAAATATTAATAGCTAGCGCGTGACTGGCTATGTTGAAAATAAAATATAACAAAAGGACATACCATTCACTAGAATGTGTTATTTTGTCGTAAATAAACATTTACATTCAAATGTTCTTCCTTTTTATTATACTGTAACCTTAATAGGAAAAATTATGAATATTGAAAAAATCTGAGTTGGTGAATTGATAATAAAATAATTGATTTTGTGGCTGAATCCATATTTTACTGTATAAAATAGTTTTAGAATTTAATTTTAAATGAACAAAACTGAAGTACTTTTTTGGGTTCCGTATTATTTCAAATCATTATAGTTTTCATGAATTTTGAAACTATTTAATCCTTTATTTATAAAAAATGTGATAAAATAAATAATAATAAAAATGATGATAGGTATTGCAAGAGTTAGTCACCCATTTTTTAAGCTAAAGTTGTTTTATTATTAGTTCATGTACTTATTTTATTTTAAAATTAATTTGTATACATATTTTCTAAAATTCTTATCCAATGAAGTCAAATCCTGAGGTCATGTCCTATCAATATTCCGATACTATTAATTCCATTTTAAAATAGATGCGATTTAACATTTAGAAATTGTTTAGCCAAGTTATCATGGTTAATTGATTGTTGATCTTGTTCAAAGTTATGTTGTAGTGTTAGAAACAAGAACAGGGGTTATTTTCTTTAAAGAAAACTTTATTTAATGTTCTAAGTATATTGGAAAGGTGGGTTTTTTGTTTCTCTAGGTTATGCATCCGTATTTCTGTAATATTTTATACCTATAGGTATATTTGGAATAATTAAACATAAACATATTACATAAAATAAATCTAACCATTCTCTATTTGTTGATTTTTTAAACATTAATGAAAGTTTAAAAAAGTAGTAGTAATACTTTGATAATGAAAACCCCATAAAAAGTTAGAAGTGGTGACATTCAAAATATTCACTGACGTGGTATTTCTGGGGTTTTTAGTAAAAGTAACTTCTGGTATCTCTGTCACTGATACACGTATTTATACGCAAATATTTTAGGAAATTCTGTGTACAGGTCAATTGCCTTATAAGTAAGACACACTTCTTGGCCATAGCTCACTTATTATTAGAGACAGACCATCGCTTCCTCGTCCTATCTAAATATGTAAAAATAGGAGAATATACTATTCAAAAAAATAAAAGCTGGTTTACTTTGATAATTTGCGATGTTTATGTTCATTTGTTTGCATGAAAATATAGCTTTTACATTTAACATGTTTCTATTCTCAAGAATGACACCTGTAAATGGGGTACAAAGTATAGGTATCTTTTATCTGTAAACTTTCCCCAAAATAATACCCTATTAATTCCAGTATGACTGTAAAAGTTGATAAAGAGAATGCTACTATGTCGATGTTTCCTTTATTTTACCTTGATTTTTTTTTATTTTCATAATTTTCTTTAATAAATTATGAATGAAGGAAGTTATAAATCGTTATAACAAATACTCGATTCCGTCAATCGAAAATTTTTATGGGTTATTATAATATTTTAAACATTATATTTCAGTCTCTTAGATGAAAGATGTTATCACTTCCTTATATTACGTACATACATTTTGGAAAAATTATTATATCAAGTTTTTAAAATTTCTATTTTATTTAAAATCGATGGTCCAACTAAAAAATAAGATACAAATCAATAAATCACAGATATTCATTAGATTAAGAAACAAAAATATATGTAATATTTTATAACCCCTAAGATTACTTAAAAATTTGATAATAAATTTGTTTAGTAGTTTGATTATAAGACAAATCTCATTTGTCAGACGAATCTCAGACGATTTATAAGCTGAATTTCAAAAAATTTAAAACAATACAAATTTTAATTTTAACACCCTGTAACTTCTACACCGTTATAAGGTACCTAAATTGCAAATATTTCGGTATTCATTTGAATTTCTTAAACACGCCGTGAGACACCCTCTAACCTATGTAACGAATTACAAAACATTACCCATTAAATATGGTGGGAATAATTAAATAAAAATTTAATTTGATAATTATTAATAACTTGATTGAACAAAATGAATAAAATCTATTTATAATAATATAATCATATGACTTCTAACTGAACCTGTCTTAACCATGTGATTTGCTTTCAAATTGAAAGGGTAAATTTATTATCTATCTATATTTACAAATTAGACACCTACATACGTTGCTTAGCCTACTTAAAATTTTGTGTTTTATGCGAATAAAATAAGTGTGCCAATGCAAACCTGTGGAAATATCAAATATTTTAGTAATTTTTATGCGACAGAATAATTATAATGTGACCTAGGCGAACAAATTATTATTATTGACATTATTCGAATTCCAAATCCTAACCTGTTTCGCGTAAAATTTCGAAACTCAATAACACTTTAATTTTGGTTACACGGTGCAGAAGTTTTTTTTATTTATTTGCAAACAATGTTGTCTCGGGATGTTGAAACAACTTACGAGCTATTAAAAAACTATTGCAGGACCCAAATTTTGGATATTAGAGGAGAAAACTGCCTAAAACATCGCGTTTGGGGAATTTGTGATTAAATTATGAGGCACTTACTTAATGATGCTCCAGGGTTATTAATAATTTTAGTTACACGCAGTTTAGTTTTTATTATTTCTTGCAAATAATGCTGTCTCTGGACATTGAAAAAACAACGTTTGATGAATTTGTGATTAAATTTATTTATTTATTTAGAAATTACAATATTCAACGAGACACAGTCCCAATTACAGATAAGGTAAAACAGAAAAGCTTAACTAAATTCAATAAGAAAAAAGACAACATTAAATATAAAAATATAAGTATTATACAAAATAGAGAGATCAAAATATAAAATCCAGACAAAAGAACTGAAGTATAAACAATAACAGACAAGTAAAATAAATAAGCTAACTAACATATGCAAGATAAGGATTACATTTGCTAGACAAACACTTTTTTTATGTTATTCAAAGAATGTAAGAATATATCAAGTCGATCTTCATACTTTTGGTAATTGGAAAATCATTTGATATAGGGGAGACGCTATTAGTAAATTTGTACGAATTAATAGTCTTCAAAAATCTATGTTGTACTTTCTCTTTGAATGTTATAAACATTATAAATCAGGCTCCAAACTACCCGATGCATTTTCTAGTTTGCAACGCACAAATGCTGCATACAATATATTTAAAACCTTTACGTTCTGAAAGGTCTTATAGCATTACGCAAAATAAAGCCTAAATTTTTATAAGCAGATTTGGTTACTAAACTAATGTGCGTAAACGATAATCTAGTATCTAACTCTATTTAGAAAAGATTCACCAATTTTTGACTGTAAGACATAATTTTCCATTTGTTTACATTCAGAGGTAGATTATTATTATTATGATTACATGAACACCAACTGTAACTTGTAATCCAGTACGGTCAGTAGAAGATTTAACTTCCAAGAACAACTTCAGGTCATCCGCATAGAGTAAATAGTTGACATCGAGGCATTCAGTTAAGTGATTAATAAAAATAACAAACAGTAGTAGCCCCAGGATTGACTTTTGCGGAACTCTTGAAGATTGATGAAATTGACCTGATTGATAGCCACGATACTTCACAAATTGGTATTTATTACTAAAATAAGTTTTAAACAGAGGTAACAGAGCAGGAGAGATACTACCATATGACTTCAATTTCAATATAATGAATTATGATCAAGACGATCGAAAGTTTTGGAAAAATCGGTATACACAACATCAACCTGACTTCCTGCATCCAAAGCTTCAGCAATAAATTAGGTTTTCTCAACTAGATTTGAGGTAGTTGAACGACCACTCATAAATCCATGTTGATACGGAGATATTAATTTTTCAAATTGAAAATAAAGTCAATTGTGTGAAATTATTTCTAGGATTTTAGAGAAGTTTCTTAAATTATGTGGTACTTACTAATGCTCTACGATTATTCGGTGAGATTCTTTTTTTTCTGAACGATCTATTTATTAAAGTTTCACTAAAAAGTGACATTTTAAACTTTGAGGTAAAAATCTAACTTCGAACTCCTAACAATTCGTTAACTTAGGAAGTGATAATGGCGTTGGAGATGTAAGTATAATTAGCGAAATATACACATGGAATTAAAATGCAACTGTGTCATTGAACAATAGAACTGTCAAAAGTGTTCAAAAATAAAAAGTATTAATTAATTTGAATAGTTGTAATGGAAAAAAATACATGTATGGTATCTTGAATTATGTTTTTAGAATTAATTTTATTTATCTGAATATTTTTAAAACAAAGTATTAGTTATACACATAATTTTTTAAAAATTATTAAAAAATTACGAATGTTATTGAATAGGAAAATAGGAAAATAAAATAATTTATATAAATTTATAAATTATTATTTCAAAACTATTTCTTTTTAAATTTTTTATTTTATCCATAATTGAACCAACTGGATCTAGAGAAATTAATCCTGAAAATGGAGAAATATTAGATTACTTCCTTGTATTTAGTTTGGATAATTGTTTATTGTCTGTGAGTTTTTTCTTTAGCATGCATATATATTTTGTATCAAAGAGGATAGACATATGACTTCATTCAATAGGAATTTGAGGAAATTTTTTAATTTGAAGACTGCCGATTAAAAAGGTATTTAATATGTTGTTAAATATTTCATCTATTGGTGTCAACTTTGTCTATAGCATTATCTACGGGTCAAAACCTTGTAATTTACCCTGAAAGGTAGGTATGAAAATGAAAACATAGTTCATGGTCGTTATATTATACACTATAATGCAATTAGTAGCGCGTTAACAAAAGCAATACATTGTGCTTGTGATATTAAATTTCTACTAAAGATGTGCATTTAACCGACAAAGCTTTTATTATGTTGAAAGGTAGCTATTTTATTTTCATTACGTCATATTGGAAAAATTAGGTTGAAAAAAGTACTGCCGCTTCTAGTCAGTCAAAGAAGATTGGATGATTAATATTAATTATATATTTCAATGTATTCACGGGGTTATGCAATTTGTGAATAGTTAACAAATATAGTTACAGGATTGATTTTTTTTACTATACTGGGAAGTGGAAAGTCGGTAAAAGAAGATTGGATCATTAATATTAATTATAAGGGGTGTCCGGAAACTAAACCGACAGCAAATTTCAGGGATGATTTCATATCGATGATGACCCTTTGACATTATTTTTTTTAATTGTTTAGATCCCTGTTTATCTAGAAGGATCAAACTTATGTTATATGTTAATTCTTATACGGACAGCCTTTTGATGTAAAATTAATTGCAACCATAGTCGTCACTGGAGGGTATCAGTTACTGATTTTTTAATAAATTTTTTTTAGTCTCAACTTTTTGATATATTTAATTTCAAAATGGAAAACTATCATAGTTTAAAGAAGTCTCTTAGTGGCTAGGGAGTACTGTATGCTAGAAAAGTCTATTTGAAATGTTTGTTTTTTTTTTGCACAATAATTACAAAATTACAAATTCTTTGCTAATATTTTCAGTTTTCATTTAATCACTTATTGTTATGACATTTAATTCATTCAGCACTGGGAAATGATTCACAGAAAGACACATTCGAACATTGTTTAATTGTTCAGCGAAAAAACAAGTTTAGTTATCTATTGGACTTTCACGCCATTGTTTGTTTAAGCGTTAAATATTAAATCGCCTTCACAATGAAATCCAAAAGTGGTAGGTATATTTTCGCGGAACAGAATAGAATGAATTATAAGTAATAATAGAGCAATTAAATTTTCCTTTCCACAATGGCCTCTTCATGTCTTTTAATGTTTTCGCGTTTGTCTCTTTTTTATGACAATCTTTCAATGAAGAAACGTAATTTGGCAGCAAATTAGTATCTTGATGTTTAGATATTAGAAAAATAAGTAGGTAATAAAACGCATCGAGTACAAATTAAGCTGACATTGTTTCTCTTGAAAATGTGACTAAAGGACATAAATATAATTATTAAATTAAATAACAGTAAAATGGAAAGATATAGAAAAATTAACGACAATAAAATTACTTAAGAAAGATGTGAAGGATACTGAAAATTATGACATCACGTATGTTATACGGACAGACTGTAAGTAATTTTTTCAACTGTTTAAAATTGTATTCAAAATTCTATAAAAATCTTAAATCGATTAAAATCCAATTGGAACCATAATCTTGTTGTCGCCAAATAGCCTGAGAAAGTTTAGAAAAAGAAAGTGTAATGTGAAAATCTGCCTACACTCCCAAAAATGGTAGCAGGTCATTTATTTTCTCTCACAAATGAAACGAAAGGAAGTTGACAATGATGTAATTCTTATTTACAGGTTTACCCACATTTAAGGTAAAATCATTAATTTCAAAACAGAAGCAAAAGCCTACTATGGCAATTACTACTCTACGTCTACAAAATTTCTTCTTCTATAAAAAATAGAACAATGTATTATATAATAATTATATACATGTATATTTTGTAGAAAATGCCGCTGTGATAAAATATCTCTACACCCAAAAAAAATTTCTTGCTTCAAATACATTTGATTTTAAAGTATGGCACGTTTATATATACACAAGAAAATATTTTCTTCTTTCAAGAAAATTATAATTACTTACTTTAAAAATAGGCAGCATTTAAAATAAATATTTGATACTTATGGTTAAACGAATTATATTCCTAATTTTATGATCTACATAGATTTTTTAGAAACATGTTTTGTATTCTATTCTATATTAATGTATCGTTTGTTTAATACAAAATTGAATAGTGTTAGTCAAATGATTGTATGTATATACTTATTTTAAAAATATATTTGAAATTTGATTATAGATATTTCTCAGTAATAAAAAATATTTTGTTTCAAATTAAATAGTTCAACAGCTAGGATCGTTCGTAAGTTTAACCAACCAGACATAGGTCGGTTTGGGATTTATTGATGGTCCTCATCATTATGTTGTTAGATAGAACGATCCAGCTGCTTTAGTGTCGTTACTCACAAGGAGATGTGTATACACAGCGCGTAAGTGGCTCCATCTATCGTGATACTTCCCATTTACGCCATTCTGTAACCTGCTACAATTTTCTTTTAAGAAAACATAAGTTTGATTATAATATGCTACATTTGTCTTGAACAATTCCTACATTAATACTAAATTTTGAATATATATTTTAAGGAACTGGTAGTTTTGAAACAAATATGTTTGTAGTTTATGATGAACTGTAAGAGATATTGTAGCTGAAGTCCAAGATAATAAATTTCAAAACTATAAAAGATTTGAATTAAATTATATATATTTACATAATTCTAAGAAAAATTAATAGATTACAGCAAAAATTTCACATAGTTTGACGAAAGTATAAGTATACATTTGAATAGAATAAAATAAGATTTACGGCAAATAGTTCAATTTAAAACTATCTACTCATTTGATCCAAATACTTTTTTCAGCTTTCCTCTTTTTTATATATTTTATATGTTCAAATACTAAAATCATAGATTGCAGCAAATATTTCACATAGTTTGACGAAAGTATAAGTATACATTTGAATAGAATAAAATAAGATTTACGGCAAATAATTCCATTTAAAACTATCTACTCATTTGATCCAAATACTTTTTTCAGCTTTCCTCTTTTTTATATATTTTATATGTTCAAATACTAAAATCATATAGTAGATTCAGAATATTTACCATCTAGATTCTAGATGATAAGTGGAAATCAGCAGTATAGTTATACTGAAATTCCAATTTCTTCCTAATTTGTGTTCCATTACTGCTTCCAAATATTACTGCTAAGGTCACTTAAAGTATCTAAAAGTTTATAAGCAATATCTTTGAAGGCAGGTCGATATAGATACCACATACCTACACATTTCATAAAAAAACTAGGATTACCTATTTAAATTAAATCCAATAGAGACAGAATAATTGAAACATGACGTAACTATTCTTATATAAGGAAACTACCAGCTGGTTTAAGTGTTGTTTATTTGGCATTAAAATATTACTTCACATGTACCACCTATGAACTTGTGCATTATTCAATCATTATGTTTTACTTATTGGAAATGCCTGGCAATTGATTGTACGAGTATTGCCGCCAAATTAAAGAAGTATACGGATAGATGAGATTTCTAGATCTACTTAGATAAAACCCACATCTTTCATATGTATTTTGAAAATATAATGGTAGGTTTGTATAGCATGATCGACATTGATAGTTTATGCTGTTTTGCTCGGTTATAGTTCATTAAAATAATTTGTTATAATGCATATGTTAATTTCATTTAGATAAACATTATGGTAGAAATTAAAAACAAATTCTTTAAAACTGTATTTCTTTACTTGACTTTTTGATAAAAATCTTACAAGAATAAGACATAAATGATAATTTGACGATCCACAAGAACATTTATATAGTCCAAATTATCGGATAAAAATACCACTTTTCCATTTACTAATGTATCTTCGATTCTAACTATTTCGAAAGGCGAGGTTATATCTCCAAAGAAAAGGTTAAAGCTCAAATTAACTTCTGATCCTAATCGTATTTCATCCTTCTTTACAGGGGATTATNAAACCCACATCTTTCATATGTATTTTGAAAATATAATGGTAGGTTTGTATAGCATGATCGACATTGATAGTTTATGCTGTTTTGCTCGGTTATAGTTCATTAAAATAATTTGTTATAATGCATATGTTAATTTCATTTAGATAAACATTATGGTAGAAATTAAAAACAAATTCTTTAAAACTGTATTTCTTTACTTGACTTTTTGATAAAAATCTTACAAGAATAAGACATAAATGATAATTTGACGATCCACAAGAACATTTATATAGTCCAAATTATCGGATAAAAATACCACTTTTCCATTTACTAATGTATCTTCGATTCTAACTATTTCGAAAGGCGAGGTTATATCTCCAAAGAAAAGGTTAAAGCTCAAATTAACTTCTGATCCTAATCGTATTTCATCCTTCTTTACAGGGGATTATGAATTTCCCTTAACGTATCTTTTAAATTTATCTTTTAAAACCTCCGTCTCTCCAGACATATACCAAAAACCTAAAAAGTTCGATAGATAACTATTACTGCAACTTTTTCAGCTTCGAAATTATTTTACGTGGTCCAACTTATAGTAACATTTATGGAAAAATGCTTCAGTTCAACGTAATTTCATAAAAGGTCCATCACAATTAAACTTCTGTGCCTTACTGTATGTTGCATTAGATAGCAGCAATCTGTTTGATGTCAGCATCTATACTGATTTCAGTAAAACTTCATTTACTTGATAAACTCAATATGACTGGTGGTTTCGATGATTTGCTTAGTCAATTAAAATCCTACGTCTCTGAACGTTTATAGTTTATCGAAGTCCGTGGTTTCAAGTCTACGGAACATGTTTCTACGTCTGGTGTCCCACAGGATTCCTGTCTCAGACCTTTACTCTTTTCGTAAATAATAGGGTTAACTTTATTAACTGCCTTCTGTGTGCTGACGATCTTAAGCTATTTAGAAAAATTAATTCTCCTCAGGATCCAATTACACTTGACTAAAATTTATGAGTAGTGTACAACTAATTGCTTTTTATTAAACATAAGCACATGCTACGTTCTGACATATGCTAGGAAATCCAATGCATTGTGTTTTGATTACACTATTTACAATTCAAGATTAACAAGAGTTAAGAAATAAGGGAGTAGAGCGTGTCATGTGACACGAAAATAATATTTTCTGATCAATTAACATAAAGAACTAGCTGAATGTTCCAAATACCTGGGAACCATTATCAAATATCGACATTCCTTTACTGATTTGCGTGTTTTTTATTACGTCATATATTTTTTTTAGTATATGTTTAATTGTTAATAATAATGAATATTTTTTGACATTACAGCCTGGTGGGAGGCCTGAAGCTGATTTCACACTGGACGTCCCACGTTCAGAGTTGTTGTCGAAGAGGATGAAGGAAGACAAGAAGTGGAGGTGCAGGTGCAGACTGCTGACTTCCTTTCTGGGTCTCATCTTCTTCCTCCTTTCTGTAATGGCTGTTAGTTTGATGCTTACCAGGGGAAAAAGGATGTTTGGTTCCATGGTCTAACATAGCACATGAAAACGCTTTAGTATCTACAGTAGCCTACACATTATTTCTTTCAATTATTTCGATGATGTCATGTTTCTAGTTTGTGCTTTTCTCAAAATTTGTTATTAGTTTTGTTGATGTTAATAGCATAAAGAAATCCAAAAACAAATGTTTGTGTAATAATAGAGCTAACTGCTGTGAATGTAATGGAAATGCAGGCAGAAAGTAACCCATAGTAAAGGTACCACTACTTTGCCATTGCGCATCCTACGCTAAGGGTTTCAGTGAATTTGGTTTACTTGTGCCTACATAACCAATTATTTTGTTGAATGTATGTCATCACTTTAAGAATCTGGAGATACGAAAATCCATGTAAATCGTTTCTTTGATACAAGTGGCGAGAAATTTAAATAATGTAACAAATTACATGGCATCATAACATGACAACCTAAACTGGGTTTAGATTATTTGTTAGGTAAAAAATATTTTATAAAAATTTTTGACTGATCCTTTTGGTTCAGGGATTAGTTTAATCAATTATTACAAAATACTTAATAAATAAAGGAAAAGCAATAACTTCAGACAATATAAAGTTTGTTGAATGTTGAAAATATTGTCTATAAAATAAAAAAGAAGAAAAATCCAATTAAAACAGTTCCCCATAAATCAACCCAAACAACCCAAATTAGGTTCCTGGTAAAAGAAAACAATTTTTGGGCTTCTTTTTGTTAACACGATTTTTAATTCCCAATTTATACCCAATTTATTGTACCATTTAAGGTCCCCCCTCTGCATCATGAAGACAGTTTTATATAGATTCTCGTATCTCCTTATGGTATGGAGGTAATGACATTTCGATGCTCCGTTTATGTTTTGTCGTTTTCTAATTGCTACACATGAGAAGACAAATTATCTAGAACACCTAGACGTTAATACTGAACTTGCTTATAGTAAATGAACCTTTAAAAGTATCACCCTGTATATATAACATTCATTGAATTTCAGTGATTAAGATCTTCCCATCAATTAGAAAATATTATATATTTTTCCCAGTATAATAATAAAAATTTCATTTTTGTATGAATGTGTTAACAATACTTCAACTCGAACCATATTTTTAATTATCTAGATTTTACGTTTAAATGACTACATCTTCGTCTGTTATAATTGTAGTTAATAATTCACTTTTTTACTTGTAATTTGTAAATATTCGACTTAAGAAATATTGTGTAGGTTTATGAGCTTGTATTTAAGAAATAATGTAATACCGAGAAAGTATAGGCAACCAGTAGTCTCTATAACTAAATCGATTACAACTGACCAATTTCATGGAATTACGACCTGCTTCTTTTTTTTTCTAATTGTAAGTTACAAGTAAAATATTTGTTAATCCTATTTTTAAAAGAAGATATGATGAATATTTTTATTTCACTAAGAAGTGAAATCAGAATCTGTTTAGTTAATTTTTTAAATATATCTATAAACATTAACTCTTATCGGTACCTATCTTTTCTAATAAAATTTGATTGTATGTCAAACTAAGTAAACTAATTTTTTGTTGAACTTCAGTATGTTATTAACAAAGTTGTACAAAGTTTCTCTCGTAATAAATATTGAAAATAATTTATTGAAAACACAGGTTACAATTTTGTAGACAGAAATTAGGTCCTAAATATTTATGCATGTTGCCTATCTTTTTTTCTATGTAAATTATTGTAAAAATAAAAATAATTGCTATCACTGCCATAAATATTGCTCATAACTTAATGTTAGAGGTGCCAAATAGTTACCACTTTTGTTACAGTATTGGTTCTTGTAGAACCTTTTATAGTTTTGTGATAAAAAAATGATAAGTGTCATTTTAGTAATAGTTTTGTGATTTCCTATATTTATAATATTTATAATTAATTATTTAATAAGTACTTTTACCATCAGTTTTAATAAAACTCATTAATCTCGTATGTCTGTAGTAAATATTATATTACAAAGGACAGAAATATACTAGATAATTAATTTTTGTATTATTTTATTCTGTTTTATGATCTTCTTCTGTTATTACATTATATAATTATGTATAATTAAAATATTTTCTAAAATTTCACAGGATTAATTAATTAAAAAATTATGGACATCATAAAATCTTAAAACGCGTCGATTTTCTATCAGTGTATTACAAAAGGTAAATTATTTGATTTATTAAATAAAAAAAGTAGATATACTATGTACAAAAATTATTATTTTACTTTTAAAATTGACTCAAGGTTCTAAAAACTGCAGGATATTTAAACATGTGACTTTACCTTTTGTAATATATTATTTGTTAAAATTGTTGGTAATTCTCTATATAAGCTGAATCATATTAACAGTTGATTCTGGATTTTTACTTAAATTATCTCTAAACTTTTAAGTCTGAGTGTAAATTAAAGTGAAGATGAATGTCTTATTGTACATATTGCAAAATTATAAAATAGCTGGATAATAAAATATTTAAATTTTTCTATGTAGTTTTATTCCATGATTTAGTGCTTTCACTTTATAAGATATTCAGCTGAATCAAATCAAGTCTAGAAATTTTCTTAAAATTATCTCTACTGAAGTCATATATGCTCTTTGACACCAATACAGGGTGTCCCACGGTGACGAGACATTAAATATATTTCAGAGACTATTATACAATATAAGTTGACGTCATCTTCGTGATTTTAAATAACACCGTGTATATTATTGCAATTTTGGATTCTACGTCAATTTTTAGGTAAACTTTCATAAATGTTTCCTATTCTTAAAGTTAACCGTTTTTGATATATGTATTTAATTAAAAAAAAAAAAAATAAAAAAGCAGTACCTATCTACTTCAAAAAGAGGTGTATTTTACAATAATAAAGATAGAGCGATAATATTTATAGGGGACATAACTAAAACACTAAGCTTCCCTGTCATAATTTCAAAATGACTTAATTTCATACAGGGAGGTAGAAATTTAATGCCGAATGTTAACTGTAAACCATCTTATTTTTTTTTAAAAAAAGAACACCCTGTATGTATGCTACGAAGTAACCTAAAAAAGAACTTATTAATTAATAACTAAAGACGTTAGAAGAAATAAATACTCTGTAGGTTAAAGCCCCATCCAGCATTGAAAAACATCTTTAATCTTATACCCTTGAAGAAAAAGAATACTGTCAAGATATTATTTTGAATAAGGTACTTTCACTTTAATTAAAAGATAACTGAGTTAATTTAGATATGCCCAATAAAATGTGGAAATAGTGTTGGTCTTCGTCAAGGGCAATGTTGGAACAATGCAAATACAAGACATATCGTATTTTTCGTATCGAAGAACAAAGTCTGACTTAACACCTTTATAAGAAAGTAAAAATACGAAAGCTAATAAAATATATACTTTTTAAATTAAAAAAATCCTTGCTTTTCATTAAATAAAGTTGCACATACTTTTAATATCAAATATTTAGGTAACTACATTAAAGAACGAAGGAACCAACTATATACGTAGACAAGGTAGTGATTAATCATTATCAAAAATAAGGAATAATCTATCCAAACAGAACATATGTACGAAGAGAGTTAAAAATGTAAATATAAGTTAATTATTGGAATTTTTGGTCCAAAGTGATGTTACACCTATTTAAAATGAGAATAGGACATAACTTGATTTAAATATATATTATCTCATTAAAGGACAAAATAATTTTTTCATAATCTGTATTCAAAGGCTAACATTAACCACGTAATTGAAAATTATTTCGAGATTGCCTCATTCTTGATCAATTTCAAAGATATTCTAAGGGTTTGAGGAAAAACAAAATTTATCTTCGGTTGTACTCAAATAAATCTTACATGATCTCTTGGTCCTTACCAAAGATTTAAATTTAGTATTTTCATATCCCTAAAGAAACATTTCGTTGTAGTTAAACCAGTAATTAATTTAGGAAAAATAATTAAGCGTTTAATTAAAAAATAATCGTATATCTGAAATTATTTCTAAAAATTAGTCTGTTATTTTAAATGTTCCAACAGTAACAATTCTTATTATAATGCGTGCTGCTGGTTGTATAAGCTTATTTAAAGATTTTATCAATTCTTTTAATAGAATAGACAATTCTGGAATCCGTACTAAATAATAGTGGAGATTTGTTCAAATTTCAAGTAACAATATAGGTATTATAATTTATTTGAACCCCTATTTAATGTAATTTTTACAAGTACTTCCGTAAATGATTCTAATTTTAATATATGTATAAAAGTAATTGAATCATATCAGTATATGAAAAGATTAAATTTTACATAAAATAATAGTATAACACCTTAAATTGAACTTCGAGAGTATAACAATATATAGAACAAAAAATGATATAATGCGTAAAATACTTTACTATTAAATTTAAAAAAATGCAGTTTTAATACTCCACGAATTTAAAGTTTGGAATAAATATATTTTACGGGAACTGTAAAATTTTTTGAAAAAGAGCCAATTTTACTTATTTGTGTCACTTACGAACCATTTAAGAAAGCACCCTATATAATACGAAAATAGTATTTTTCACGAATAAGGCCATTTTGGGTTTGATAGATATATCTTAACAGTAAAAGACTTATAAGAGGCATATGGCAAAGTAACGACCATGCTGGTTATATTAATTATCGCAAAATAGCTAAAAGATTGAAAGACTTATTTTTGTTCCATGTTTATTTTAAATACAGTATTCAAAATTTTAAAAGGGGCACCATTCTGAATTACCTACTGTAAAATACTTAACCGATTTGAGGAAAACTTGCATCAGACTGTAGGAAAACATATAGCCATTTTTAGTGAATTAAAAAATAATTACTTGAAACAGAACTATTCCTCACTGTTCCATAAGGGCTTTTATAAGTTCATGCATGAGTCGATAGTTAAACTTGCAACTGAAATATTCTATTTCTATCTTCATCCCAATGTCGCCGATAATAATAATTATCCAGGCTTCAGTTTAGGATTATTGATACATGTGTAGAACTGTGTATTTATAAGAGTTACAAGGTATTAATCACTGTTCATATCGTTTTGTAAGTTCATGTATATGATTAAAGTTGATAATGTTCGATAAGAGGATTAAATACAGCATTGAACTCAGTACCGATCTCTGAGTAACACCGGCCGGATGCTTTAATTGACACGTACTTCAAAATGGTCTAGTTTAGGTGCATGGTGTTTTCGTGGAACGCCTTTGAAAAGTTCAAATCATCCAGACATTAGTGAGAGCCTTTTTATCCACAGATAAAGTTTAATTATTTAGGCAGGCTAACACGTTCATTATTGTTGAAGCGTAGCAAGAATCCAAGTTGATAATTTGAAACAATATTGTAGTTGAGAAGGAAATTGGTGTGATGGTTAGCAAATATTCTCCCCATTAGTTCAGACAAAGTGAGACTTATTAGCCTGTAGTTGTTCTCGTCCAATCCAGAGGTATCTGTCTAGTCATATCAGCTAATGGTATGGTGAGAACTACACTACGATCTATTAACATTTTGTAAGGGATCAAATTCGGCCTAGGAAAACTGTTAGCTTTGAGATCCTTTAGAAAACCTGTAATTGTGTAACTAATGATATTTTGGAGGTATTAGAATCCTTTGATATATTTAATGAGATGTAGAGGACCAACTGATTTGTGGATAAAGATGGTCTTAAACGTGTCTGTCAATAGTTCGACTACTACGGAAGAAGTAGTACTTACAGTTTTATCCCACTTTCGTAGTAGCGGAGTTGCTACTATGGACGACCTAAGAATATTTCTTCGGTGGTCTCTGATCCATTTTGTAGGTACGTCTGAGTTTTGTTTCACCAAGTCTATTTCCGACCATTTAGGAAGTTCTCATCAGGTTATACTGGCATTTGCTATTATTTCTTTCTTCATCAGGCTCTTCTGACTGTAGCTTCAACTGCTGTAATCATTTTTTTCCTTCCGTTACCATTAACATAGTCACAAGAACTAATTGCTATTAGCCCAATCAAAAAAGCAGCATTGAAATCAAATAAATTGACGTATGAACTTTGTTTTCACAATTACAACCATGATTTGTTCAGCTTCAATCTTCGGTTATATAAAAATGGCTCCATAAACAAGAAAATTTATATTACTTATCACTATTATGACTGATGCAAGTTCTTCTGCAATGTATTAATTTGAGCATATTACAGTAATTCCTAACGGATCCATTTTTTAGGATGCCCCATTTCATATTTTGAGTAGTTTATACAGTCTCCTCAAATTAAACAGAATTAAAGGACTATTGANTCTTCTGACTGTAGCTTCAACTGCTGTAATCATTTTTTTCCTTCCGTTACCATTAACATAGTCACAAGAACTAATTGCTATTAGCCCAATCAAAAAAGCAGCATTGAAATCAAATAAATTGACGTATGAACTTTGTTTTCACAATTACAACCATGATTTGTTCAGCTTCAATCTTCGGTTATATAAAAATGGCTCCATAAACAAGAACATTCATATTACTTATCATTATTATGACTGATGCAAGTTCTTCTGCAGTGGATTAATTTGAGCATATTACAGTAATTCCTAACGGATCCATTTTTTAGGATGCCCCATTTCAAATTTTGAGTAGTTTATACAGTCTCCTCAAATTAAACAGAATGAAAGGCGGCAATACACATGCCTCTTGCTTGCACAATAGCATGCAAGTAACTTGCAGGAGATAGCTCCTGGTATGTGTATTTATTAAAAGGCATGCCTGTAGAAGGCGCGCAAGTTAATTGCACATCATTTGATTTTTTGGCATGCAATGTGAGGCGGGGGGTTTCGGGGGAGTTCAAGTGGCATGTCGGAACGTGTCTATTTGCACCTACTGATATGCCAATAAGCCATATACTAACAAGGCATTCCATTTTACTTGCAAATGTATCAGTAGTGTGCCATACACCGGCATATGCCATTTCTTAGCATGCAAGTTACTTACCTATTTTACTGGTATGTGTATTTTCGCCTTAAAGGACTATTGAATAAAATAATTTTTCACAAGCCTTCAGTGATCAATCATAATCATCATACGTTATAGTTTTACCATCAGGTAGCGTGACTTATAAAACCAATGGTTTTATGAGAAGTACGGAAATTTTGACGAGGCAGGTTAACGATGCAACGAAAGCAGGTGCCGCTCTGAGAAAATCAGTGCATGAATAAATTTCAAATAAAATCTTCCTGCACCAGAACAGTAATACCATAAAAGCTTTTATGTCGATCGCACTTCATATATGCGTATATGGGGAAAGAGTTTAGTGAAAACTAACACATGTCATTTGCGTAGAATGTTACACAGATAGTGTTACTATTACTATCAAATATTTTTGTTGGATAGATTACGTACACAGGACGGTCACATTATGTCTACTATACTTGGAGATACGAAAAATGATGTCATAGTGTAGCAAGCTCTATATATTTTGCTGCTACCCATCCAAAAATAATTGAAGATCATGCTACTGAGATGCAGAACTAACGTACGTGTTTTTCAAGAATGTCAATTTTGAGTAGCTGCTGTTTCATGCTTAATTACTTTCTAATTGAACTCAAAATAGTAGCCCTAAAGGGAAGAATGATTCAAAACTAAGAAAAAAAAATAACAACTAATTCCCTATCGCAAACTCCCGTAAATTATAAAAATCATTTGTCGCAAGATAATCTTTTAACAGATTTTTAAAAATACAGGGTGAGTCAGTTTTTTGTGATAGGATTTTAACAGTTGATAGAGATTCATTTTTTAATAAGAAAAGTTCCTATAAACGTAGGTCTTAGAACGCTTCGTTTGTGAGATATAGGGTGTTGAAAACAAACTTTTTTTAAGAATTTTTCTTAATATCTCTAAAAGACCAACATATATTGAACAGAAATTTGGTATTAATAACACATTAGTTATGGTGAATAAAATAAAGATATGTTATCCATTTCACCCACCAGTGACGTGCCTGAGGTGGGTAACTGCCCCCTTTAAAAAAATAATTCGTACGCCCGTGAATTTTTCAGGAAAATTACATCATTTCTAAATTTTTTAATCAATTCTGAACAAAACAGATCTCTTTAAATTTTTTATAAAATTAACGGTTTTTGGTTAAATTCATTTGACATGAAACTATTCCAACGATATTGGTACCTAATACATTTGTGAATTAATAAGAAAAATATGATGTGCACAGAAAATCAACAAAAACGATTGAATGAATAATAACAGTTGATAGAGAATCATTTTTTAATAAGAAAAGTTTCTATAAACATAGGTCTTAAAAAGCTTCGTTTGTGAGATATAGGGTGTAGAAAACAAACATTTTTAAGAATTTTTCTTAATATCTCTAAAAGAGCTACAGATATTAAACTGAAATTTGGCATGAAAAAACAAACACAAAACTTAAAAAAAGAACTAATTGACACACACGTTACACAATGTTTGCGTTCTTTTGTTAACGTTATCACATTTAATCGTTTTTGTTGATTTTCGGTTTACATCATATTTTTCTTATTACAAATGTATTTCCAATATCGTTGGAACAGTTTCATGCTAAATGAATTTAACCAAAAACCGTTCATTTTATAAAAAATTGAAAGAGAGCTGTTTTGTTCAGCATTGATTAAAAAATTTAGAAATGATGTTATTTTCCAGAAAAATCCACGGGCGTACGAATTGTTTTTTTAAAGGGGGCAGTAATGGATAACAGATATCTTTGTTTTATTCACCATAATTAATGTGTTATTAATACCAAATTTCAGTTCAATATATGTTGGTCTTTTAGAGATATTAAGAAAAATTCTTAAAAAAAGTTTGTTTTCAACACCCTATATCTCGCAAACGAAGCGTTCTTAGACCTACCTTTATAGGAACTTTTCTTATTAACAAATGCTTCTATATCAACTGTTAAAATCCTACTACAAAAAACTGACTCACCCTGTATATATATTTTCAACATGTCTTATTGAAATTTATTCCAGAACTTTGTATTTTTCTGGTGGATTTATGTTTTGCATATTTGAATGAATAATTTAAAAATTTTATACCTATACCATTTAACAGCTGCAGAACATTACTTGTTACATTTTCCTTTCAACTGTTCGTCTGTCGTGTCTGAAATCAATAGTGACAATTCATCTGCGTATTTATTAGATCACAGTTCAACAAAAGGAGAACTGGACCTAGTGCAGACCCTTGAGGGACCCCATGTCTACACATTTGCCGTCTGTGTTATAGAGTTGTCTAAGTGCATTAAATTAAAATATTACTTGTGATGGGCTGAAAAAGACCTTCTCGTATTCAATACGAATTAAGTTTGCCTATAATTTATTATGATCGGGATCTTATCGATTTATCTTCATCAGACACCATTTTGATGACCAACACGGATGTTTTACGCATGTTTAAATTACGAATATTCATTTGAGATATACAGATGTATGTAGTAAGAGTTATGGATATATTTAAGTCGGATGCCCATGTAGATATCAAAACAATCTGATGAGTATTCAATTAAGGGCTGTAATATTGGACTGAGGACTAAAAATGGTTAAAAAAGCTCATAAAATATTATGTGGTATGTGGCTTCTTTAGGGAGTTTTTTTATTTAATTTCAAAGGCAATAAATCGATAAGATTTTAACAACACGAATATACTTTCACTATTGTGGATCCATGTTTATTTGTCTCCAAAAAAGAAAAATCACTTAAGTGTTGAAGGGTTACAGGGGTGGTTGTTTGGGACAGCCGTTGGTTGGACTATAATAAAAATTGATTCTTATTCATAAATCAGTTACATCGTCCTAGCCCCTCGGGAGTTGATTTTTGGGGTGAAGGAGAGGTTATAGAGCTTCATGCCCATTGACACTTTTCTTTTTCTACATATTAAGAACTATGAACCTGTAAAGTTTCAAGAAAAGTACCCGAAAGCCATTTTCCATAAAAAAAAGTGCGGAGTCCTTTCTCAATTGGCTCTGGTTTTCGAGAAATTCTAACCTAAAAGTGCCAAAATTGCGATTTTTTACATATTTGAGATTATGTTTCATGGAAAGCTAATTTTTTGCTGAAACCGTTAATGGGTTTTAAAGTACTTTACTTACTCTTTAAAATGCACTTGGACTTATTCCGATATCATTTTTCGTCTTTGAGAAATCGCATGTTCAAATTTAGTACTATTATTTCTCGATTTTTAGAGTTTATGGCTTTGAAGTTTATTTGTTAAGGTTTTGTGGGTTTATTGGTTTATGGGCTTAGGGTTTGTGAGTTCAGGATTGAGCGTATTCGACTCTTTTGCGTGTAATGTAGTTCCAGATTGATATAATACATAAAATATCGGCTATATTTAGACATCTTTTTAAAAGTTATTGCAAAATTTGAGGTGGTAGAGTATTTTGGAGTTCAGATTCATATGTAGCGACCCCAAAAACATGTAAGATCCCTACTTGCCGATGAATTTAGGTTTGTGGTTGCTGTGTTGTCAGTATATTCAAAAATCGAGCAATAAGGCAAACTACTACAACGCACCAAAATCCTTCAGAAAAGTACATTCTGGTTTCTGTGTTAAAGGGTCGGCCAAATTTTATCGACCTGTATATTTAACGATCTCGGAATGTAATAATTTTCATTTTTGCACAAAATAATTTGAATTATCTATAAACTCTTTAAAATCTTAAGAACTGAAAATTTGGAAAAAAAAACTGAATCTGGAAAATTCTGTATCAGTTTCCCTTTTCCAGTTTATAAATAAAAGACGCAACTATATTACAGAATATAGGCCAAGTTAATAGTATTCGTAAAGGAATTTACAAAAAACATAGTTCCAATCATAAGAATGTGCAAGAAAGTAACCGATTTTATTCTTATACGGGAAGAAGCGATTAGCGCCAGAAAAAGATATTTATGAAATCAGGGAAAGTAAACTATATCCTTTCTGATAGAGAGAAGACTTTTATATTAATATAGAGACTAAAAAATTACTAAGTTTACTGAAATTATTGCATTATTCGTTTTTTACACTTAGTACAAATTTCAAGAACAACTGAAATTACTCGTAAAATCATCATAAAGGAAGTAGATAAAGAATTAATATTTTTCAGTTTTATAGTTTTCAGTTTCATAATTTCAGTTCTCCACTAATAACGGAATTGAGTTCTTAGGTACTTATATGTACATATAATTAAATAGTGTTTCAGTAAAACGCCTTGGATGACTAACATATTTTTCAGATATAAATTAGGGAAATTACTATTTCTTATGGTTTTTGTTTCTGTTTTGAAATGCGCTATTATTTCATTGAATGGAAGGAAATCTCCTAATAGTCACGAATGAGGTTTGAATTTATTTTTTTTGAATTGAGAATGTCTTCAATTCTCTAAATTAATGTAGGGCGGCGAATATTTTACTGACATATTATTGCAGTTTAGAAGTTAAGCAAAAATCGTGATTCTATTTGCCATGCAACACGTAGAAATTCTTACAAATCTGCTGAATTCGGAAGTAAATCAGCTTCTCGAACAGAAACGTCTTCCGCCAAGTTTACAGCAGATACTTTCATTGCGTTTCTAATAGATCATCGGCAGTTTGTTATTTTTTTGCGTTTTGCCATTATCAGAGCTGCATCTACCGGTGAATGTTAAGCCGTTGCTCCGAATATAGGCGGTTCATGCCAAGAAAATGTTACATATTAAGGAATTTTTACATGAAATGCCTAACGATCCATACAACAGTGGCGCTGCTACTTCGATTAGACAAGAATTATTTACTTTAATCTTTATATAAACACATAAACATGTAGGTATATGAAAATCCTTGTTATCAATAATTCAAGAAAATTTCATAGATATAAATATCACTAAACTAAAAAAAAAACGCATTGTTAAAAAATTTGGAAGGGTTTAATTTATAAGGAATTTTAGAAAAATTTATTAGTCCTAAAGGCAATAGAAAATATAAACATATTCATGCCAAAAATGTTTATTGGCCTTTATATGTATTTATTTCGGGATTGTTAGTTGCTTTAGATTTTAGGTCAATCTTCTGAGGAAAACCAATTCACACATCACAGATCTATATATCGAAAGGTTTGGAAGATTTTTTTGAGTCTGAAGGAATTTTTCAGCAAAATATTCAAATATAAAAGTACAGAAAAGTCATTGTGATATTATTTCGCTTCTACAGTTCTTTTTTTTTCTTTAAGAAGGTATACGTTAACTTAACTCTCTTCTTTAGCTGCAATTTTAGATTGTTCCGATATGACCTTTTTTCTTCAAGATATCACCATTTAAAAACCAGCAGTTATATGTAAAATTTTCTATTCCATTCATTCTAAGCTTGGTCATCTAGAACATACTAAATAATAGTGTATACCTACATCTTTTATTGCTCGTGGTGCTTGATTAACGTGAGTTTCCTCACCCCTGATAAATCAAGTGCTTGATTAACGTGAGCAGATAAGTTTTTCGAGCTCCGAATGAATCATTTAAAAAATATTGCATTTTTTTTACCTGTCATCTAAACGTAACTCATTCAATACTAGAATCAGTTAACCTTTAATTCTTGGAAAAAAAGAAGGCGTATAGAGAAAACCAAAATGAACATTAAAGTGGAAGATAAGTACTTTACGTTAATGTATGTTATTGAGTAGCAGAAATATCTGTAGATGTAATATAACTTCAAAAACATGTTGCACTAGATTTGAATATCTCAAAATTCTGACAGAGCAGTTCTATGGTCAGTTTGGATCCAGAATTCGAAAAATTATATTAGACAGTATCAGATACAGTCTTGAATGGACTAATCCTCGACTTATTGTTAGTATCATTTACTTAGTAAATGTAGATTGTTTTCGAAAATTACCAAGTGTATAAAAAAAGTAATTACGAATTGACAAAAAGAGGTCATAATTATAGAGTCCCGAAGATGATGAAATAAAACAACGAAACAACAACGATTATATAAATTCATTTCTATAAGATTAATCTAAAAACAAAAGTAACTGACAATCTTAAAATAATAAATTATAGTCACTTTTTCTGAGCAAACAAAAGATGCTAGGCCTATACTACGATCATGACATACAAGTTATTTATTTTAAACCTAAATTTTGTCATTAGCTTCGCGGAAATTTGATGGGCGCATCTTTTGTTAGGTTTTAAATCGTTAAATATGTTATGCAGGGATGGTACTTGAATACTATGAGTCTAACTTTTTTAGGTTAGTACTATTTTCTGATGAACATGTTAATTCTACTTAAAGAATGTACTTTTGTTAATGTCAGACCATACTATTTAGAACCTCTCATACATAACCCTACCAATTTTTAAAAAGGTATGTTGAAGAATGACTTTTCCATCTTGGTTTATTGCCCTTTTTGATGTTTTTATAATTATTGTTAAAGATGACAAATTTGTTTTGAAATAATCACTCAAAGCGTACGTATATAATGCATTAGCTAAGCTAGTTCAAATTAATTCCAAAATTTGATTAAATTCTGATTAAATGAAGTGACATATTTCTTTCAAGGCACATATCTAAAACTAAAGATACATTTCATAGAAATAATTATTTTTAAATAAAATTACTCTATTCAAATTGTACTGTTAAGGAAAAAATACATATCTTCGTATTTTAATATCCCTCTCCTGATTTATTACAATTTTTTTTCAGAAGAGTAGTTTTTTGCACAATCTTAACGTTCCTTTTTCTGTTTTGTTTAGTACAGTTGATTTAAATAATTTGGAAACAATTAATTCACCAAAAATTTTGTACATTGTTTTAGTTATATTTTTTATATTATTGTGTTTTCGTTGTCTGCTTTTTCTTCTATTATTATTTCTTTTTTATTTAGTATGTACGTTTGTGTACACTTATACTTTATGTTTTTATCTGTTTAATTATATTTTACCTCCGCAATGAAATTGTTCTATGGGGTTGCCTAATATTAAAAAAATAAATATAGAAATAAATGATGTTTGAATAAACATACAATAACAATTATTTCATCGAATGATCTGACATTTTTTCTTATTTTTTTTTAATATGAAAATAATTATTAAAAAAGTCCTAAATATATTTATTCATATATTCATTTCTAATCTACTCTAATTGCATCATCAAAAATAATTTCATTAATTAATTCAATTAAATAAGATTCCAACGATAATACATGCGTGTAACGCTACTGTCCCTCTAAATTTTACGCTTGGCGCGCTTCTGAATCTGCATTTTTTCATCCAGTCCGTGCATTCTTACGGTATTAATTAATAATACTCACATTATAATGAACCCCTCCAAATCAAATCGCTATATGTATAAATAGAATTACCCCTCTGATAAAAATATTCAGTGTCCTCTTGCACAACTTTCCCATATCATCCAGTCTGTGCTAGCTGTGAGTAGTAGTGTGAAAGTCTTTCTTTTACATCTTATATAAATCACCTTTTTGTTTCAGGAAAATGTTCGGGATTTATGTATTTGCTGTTTATGCGAGTAAGTATTAACCTATAGATATTTAAATCTTTGATATAAAATGAGCAACTTGTGGCCTTTCTTTTCAGTCTAATAGACGTGACGATCCAGCTAATTATTTTAAATAGCTAAACTGTTATTCTATTATGCTATTAAATTATTACATCATTTTGCTTTTTTATGTATTTTGTAACGTTCTCTATAACATATAACTTTAAATACTAATTAACATTTTTTTTTTGGATCAGAAAATACACACAGGGTGTTCGTTTGGTGGATATCCTCTATAGCTTTTATGTGAATTATCTGATCGATGTCAAATTTGAAATTAAATAATTTAAATTCATTTTAATGTTTAGCCTAGTTTTTAAAACCTAATTTCACTTAGATCATACCATCAAAGACCAATGGCTTCAAAATCACTCCTAAACATTTTCATAGTTGCAATATAAACTCGTCATCCAATTCACCAGCCACATTTTTTAGTTTTATTCTTCTTTTACTGCTTCTGTCTGAATATACAGGGTGTCCCACTTAAGAACCGACACAGGGTAGGTGCATATAGGGGTGTCCAAAATATTGTTATTTAACCAAACTTACCAATATATATTATAAAGTTGCACTCTTGAGGAGTTTTTAGCCCCAAAGTGGGGCCCTAAATTTCGAAAAAAATACGAATACAAAAGTAAAAAGTTTTTAAAATTAAATTCTGCTATGAATTAATATTATTATTTTTCAATTCGGTCAATGAAAAAAAAGTTCGGTACAATTTTAGGGATCATCCCCAATGAACACCTTGTAGTGCTTCAATTAACATTAAATCATAGTCAAGGAAGACCAGTAATAAACCTCAATCATGTACCAAATTTGGTTCTTCTGCAGTAAAATGTTGCAGAGATATTAATTTTTTTCGAAATTTAAGGCCCCACTTTGGGGGCTAATAACTCCCCAGGGGTGTAACTTTGTATAAAGGTAAGTATGGTTAAATTACAATATTTCGGACACCCCTACATGCACCTGCCCTGTGTCGGTTCTTATGCGGGACACCCTGCATTATTAAACAAATGGGCAAATCTAAAAGAGATAAATAAACCTTCTATTCTTAAAGAAACGCCTTCAGTTTGGTTCTATTTTCACTGTTTCTATAAAGACATATTATTAAGCAAATAGGCAAAACTTGAACAGGCAAAAAAACCTATCCCATTCTTTATCAAACGTTTTCTGTTTGGTGACTTCTTTTAAATTTTAAAAAAGATAAATAAACTATACTTATTCTTTTCATAAAAGATAAATAAGCCTTGACCATTTCGTAGCAAGGTTTAGTTTTTCTGTTACTGATCCTGTATTATTTGCTCAGAAAATTGAATAGATAAAAGAACCTTGACAATTCAGCAAGTTTTTTCACTTTGGTTCTTATTTTGCTGTTTATATATGGATGTATTATTAAGCCAAACAAAGCTTTAAAAGATAAATCAATCATAATCTATTTATTTATTTAGCAAGTTTCTTCAGTTTGGATGTTATTACGTTACTGTGTCTACCTGAATATATTATTAAGAAAGCAGGCAAAACTTGAATAAATAAATAAATCGTGACTGTTCTTTAACAAGCTTCTTTCGTCTGGTTTTTCTTTACTGTTGCTGCATGAATATATTGTTGAATTAATACAAAAATCGCAACAGATAGATAAACTCTTTTTTTTCTTTAAGCGATTCAGTTAAAATTATTATTAAGGAAATAAGCAAAGTTTAAAAAGATAGCTTCATCATAATTTCTTCCCAACCTCATTCACTTTGGTTTTTATTGTACTGTTTCTGTACGTTAAAAATATAAGTAAACCTTGACCAATCTTCAGCAAGCGTCGCCTTGGCCGGTATTCCCGTCAAGAAACTGAGGATAATAGTTCCCGAGCAGCATGCCCAAGCTACGCACACCCTGGTCGCCACGAGCGGACACGGATTCGACGGCGGCGAGTACGGCGGAGATTTTGAGGGACACGTCAGCGTCGATGGGGGAAAATCCAGCAGCGGCGCCGAACTCACCAGCCTCGCTCATAGCTCCGCCCTGCAAGCCAAGAATGCCGTTCAAAATCAGCAAACCGCTGGCAGCCAAGCTGCCTTCGGAGTCAAAAGCAGCCTTGCCAGTGCTGCCATAGGGGTGAGTCTAGTCTTCTTTTCCACGTATTTCGGCAACTCTTGTGGTGTAAATACAGTCAAGGGGTTCCGAGAAATTATAAAATCATCTTTTAATTTTTTTTTCAATTACATACTTAAATGTAAAAAACAGTAAAATAGTAAGTTTTTCTAATATCAATTGAAGAACCAACAGATTGATAGTATGTACCAGGTTCGGTCGCTGACGCAGCAACTCGGCATTGAAATATTTGAAAAACTTGTTCCCATAAATATGGGAACATACCCATATATAGGTCTGGTCGAACTAAACGTGGAGGCGATAGAAATGTATACGCTCAGTTGAAGAATGCGAGCGCAGGCAAAGGAAAACGATTACAGTTGCATTGGGCTACTGGGCAATAAATCACAACATATGACAAGTGGTTAATAAATTGCCCAGTAGTGCAGTGCAGTAATGCGGAATTTGGTGTGATTCAGGTAATTTTAATTTATTATAGACACCTTCTATCAATCATTCATATTACAATTGCGAAAGGGAGAAATAAGAGGGATATTTTGTTTACTAATATTATCACAACATGGCATTTTGGAGACCTTTTAAAACGGAACAAAACGAAATTTACCACC
Source organism: Anoplophora glabripennis (assembly GCF_000390285.2). Classification (NCBI taxonomy): domain Eukaryota; kingdom Metazoa; phylum Arthropoda; class Insecta; order Coleoptera; family Cerambycidae; genus Anoplophora; species Anoplophora glabripennis. The sequence goes on from NW_019416863.1 coordinate 141,797, forward strand.
AATATAATAAAATTGTTTCAGGACATAAATAATTAAAATATGTTGTTGGCCAATTGAACATATAATAAAAATTTTCTGCAAATTATTTATACAAATTATTATAATTTTTTACCTTTAGCAGAAATTTTTTTTAGGGACGCCTACGAAACTCATTAAATTTTAATACCAGATGTTTTTTTGCATGTTCAACTAACTTCGGAAAGCCATAATACGTAATAGTAGTAGTAGTAATAGTAAAATAGTAGTAAACATTGTAACAAGTAAAAAATTATTATTTTTTGACAGGGCTAGTCCAACTATACGAGATCTATACTTACGTGAACAAATATTTATGAATAGCGATTTTTGAATATTTATAAATTTTATGACATTCGTGAATGTTCGTTCATATTTGCTTAACCACTTTGTTTCCACATATCGCTCATCAACAGCTAGTATTTTGCAACGAAACTACAGAAATTATTTAATCTCATTTTCCACAAGCCATACGATCGAAATATTATCCCAAGTTGTATTGATTTATCTATTGAAAACGGACAATATATATATACAGGGTGTTATAATTCTACTTATAAAAATAATGATAAAAGTTCATATGATATATTTTGACGATTCAAACAGTTATTTTTGCAGTTAATATTTAGCAATTTTTTTAATCTATTATTGGAAAACTAGGAAAAAGAATGTTAACAATTTAAGCCTTAATGGACTTACGGTCCTTACTCTCTAGAAAATCTATCACGATTTTTTTATTTGTAGCTTTTTCAGAAAATTAAATAACTTTATATCAAAGGTCATACAAAAATCTTACAAAAAAGACTTCTCGTTTCGGATAACATTTACTGATTTCGTAAAAATCGCATTTAATGTATTTAAGCAACCCTATGAAACGGTTAAAATGATGTTTTTGTTAAAATTGAAAATAATGTTAAATGTGCTGAATTTTCTAGGGCCATTTAGTTTTTTGATACTTGCTTCGTAGGTGAAGTTTATTGCCAAAGACAAGTGCACCAAAGTTCTGAGGATGCCGTAATAAGAACAACGAAACGTTAACAAATTTATTATAGTGTTTATCAATAGAAGAAAAAAAGAATGCGCTCGTTAAAAAAATAGTAAATAAAAATTACCACTTAATTTATTCGTTTTTAGCTCTCGGACATTATGTAGAACGTGTGATACTTATGGTTTAAGCACCATTTTATGATTGTTTAAAAAGTTGTCCTGTAAGTACCAGACATGTGACGATGTGTTTTAGTTAAAAACTTTCAGAATTTATTATCGTAGACTGTGCTTTCACTCACGTAAACCACGCCGAAGAGAATTTTTTCAATCCTTTAGCGGAGTGAAGACAGATCTTTCGTCTAAGAGATTTCAGTTTAGTCAGGAATAGTAAGGAAAAGGAGAGGAAAAGCAGTAACAGCTTTCTTAGAAATTAAAAATTCTTTTAAAAGTAATAATTGTTGAAGAGATTTGTTTCTAGATTTTCTTTATAATCACAGTTTAAACAGTCTTTTTGATAGTTTTCATGACAGGAGTAAGAAAATAATGCTTTTTTCCACTAAATGGTACTCGATAGTAATTACTAAATTATTACAAATCCAAAATTTTGGAATTATGTACTTACATAATCTAAGGTGATGACTACAACTAATTTCGTTAGATATTAGTATTATTTTCAAAATAATTATTGGAACTTATAATGTTTATTTACGTTTATCTTTCATCTCTAAAAACAACTGATACTTTATTTAATCGCACTGAAATGTGGGTAAAGAGTGAATTTAGATAATAATTACACATATTCATTCTTATTTTTGATTTTCTGACTCATTTATTAACCTTTAAACTTCAAGAAGAGGAGAAGTCGATAGTTTAAAAGAATGAAATTTCTACAGACACAGATACGAAAATTGAAATTTATATAGCGTATTACCCAGTGCTCCCTCTGTGCGTCATATTTTTTGAAATTTTTTTTGAATCTAGATTTTGAGATATTGTTGTTGAAAGTTGTTTATTTTAACATAGGTTTATTTTTGCCCATAACTGAAAAAATGTAGAAATTGTGAAACAAAACTTTTCCATATATAGTACACAGTATTATCTTATTTTTAATTTTCATTGCATTTCTGTCTGACTTGAGGATTTATGTGGCAACGTCTCAATCAACTGGCAGCAAGGAGGGAATACATTTGAAAGACTTGATAAAAACGAAATTGATTTCAAACATATACATTTTTCCTAAATTCCATATATATTATTATTAACAACAACAGATTATTTTTTGTAATGTTTTTAAAAAACTAAATTAATTGAAAAAGGCTAGGAAGCTGTGATATATTTATTGGAATAAAAAATACAGTTGATAAATCCTTTTAATATATTTAATGGTTTACAAAAAACATCGTAATCCGTACCCAGCCATATTTAAGGTTACATAAAGTTTTCTTTACTTGATTAATATAATTAGTGATACTTGAGTTAAAAACATTTGTACGGAATAACAAAGGAACATAAATATTTCTCAGCAAACTTTATATCTAAAAAATTAGCTATAGTTGCAAAACTTTTGTAACATTACTAAAATAGAGATTAAAAACACGAACAGTGAGTAATAATGTAATTTCTATCACAGAACCTTCAAAATTGCATCCAACATTTTCTTTGACTTGGACGAGAGATGGGCGCGAGTGTCATTTCATTTCTTTAGAACTAAATTAACATAATTCTCGTTGTTTTACCAGTTCACATGATTTACGGATTTTAAATAAAGGATACAAATCTTCGCGAGGATAATACGATATATTTGCTATATATAATAATTATATTGTACATAGTTTACACACAATACATTTTTGAACGCGTACGCATCTTTACCCGAATTTGACGCGCAATATCTCCGATGTCCGAGGTCTGTAGGTTCGCAGTGTGTACAACTGCTAGTCAATTATTAGCGCTGTTGCCACATCTACATAGTCTTTATGCGTTCATTAAATATAATTTAAAACTACTTAAATATGATATTTTTATGTTGTTAATTAGTCAATATGTATGCTATGTGCATATGAGTAGATTTCTTTGCTATATAGATAATGTTTATCGCAAATAATTTCAAGAGAATTTAATTTTTTCAAATTGGCAGCGGGCTTTAGTCCCATAAGAAAAGCATAGGACTCCCCCTGCGCTCCTGACTTCCCTCGGACCCCGATATACATCCGTAAGAGAAACTGAATTGCAAGATAAAATCACTTGCTATAGACGTTGAAATGGGATTAGTTACAAGTCATTTTTGTACCCTAATAAATTGTGTTTTGTACTTGGTATTGATTTTGGTCTTTTGTATATCTTAAATAGTGTTATCTCTAAAATGTTGTATGCAGAAAAATTATTTCTTCTATCTATCCCACTCTTACAACGTTAATGATTTTTTTTTTGGTATATCATTATTAGGCAATTACACGAATATTTCAGTTTTACTTAAATACAAATATTATATTTGTTTAGACAAATGATTTGAAAACAATAAATTTTAAATTGCATCTTGCACCAGCCTCCAACTGCATTTTTGGTACTACATAGTACGTAACACCAAATTCACTAACCTAACTAATTTAAATCAATAATTATTTATTTTTTATTCAGGCTGCCCAGACCGCCCAAGCTGCCCTTGTTGGTAAGCGCGCCATCGTCCAGAACCTCAGAAGACAAGTCGATGAAGCCCAACAGCAACTTCAAGAAGAGATCGCCCATTACCAACAGATCGAGTCGGTCGTTCAAGCAGCCCTCTCCACCTCCCAGCAAGCCCAAGAGCAACTTAACACCTTGACAGCTGCCCTAGCCGCATCCCAGAGCGGCGCCCAGGGGGCCGAGAGAGCCGCTTCCGAAGCTGCGAATGTCGCAGCTAGCCAACAGGCGATGGTGGTCGAAGCTAGGCAACGTGTAAATAACATTCTCGGTCAGCTTCATAACGCCTTGGGTGACCTTCAACAAACGGAGGCGGCTGCTTACAACGCAGCTGAGTCAGCTCAGGCTGCCCAGTCCAACGCAGCAGCTGCGGGCTTGGAGGTAGCTGCAGCCAGCGCAAAAGGGAGTCAGTCTAAGTCTAGGGGTTCTGGCTACCATCATTTTTAATTCTATATTTTTTATATATGTTTACGTTTTTTTATCTGTGTATTTTAAATAAACTGTTTTATTATTAAAATTGTCTATGATTGGCTTGATGAGAGGTTCGAGGGAGGATCAAAGATTTTTTTATTTGTCAATAGTCAAGATATAACATTAAGTATTGAATTTAATTTAAAAAACCTAGATATAGCGTGTCCCATGATCAAATGTTTATCTAAGACGATTTCCGCGATATGTGCCTCGAACATTAATATAACATTACTTTTGTATGTTTTCAAAAACGTAATCACAAAATTTGATGCAGTAATACAAAAGAAATGTTTAGAAAACCATGCTAGTAATTTTGTATTTTGATTACATGTGTCGGAGATATGAGGAGGTTAGTCACTTTACAACGTAACTTCTACACCTTTGACTTATTTTTAATATTTCTGTACTCTTTGTTGAAGCGACATATTTTTGGTAAATAATAATCCTGTCAAATTTAAAATTTCCTATTTTCTTAAATTTTAAAATAAATAGGATAATTAAGAACTACTTTATTTTTGTTTTACAAAAGCAACTTATTTTCAAAATATTTGAATGATTAATAGGTTACCACAAAAAAGAAACTAAATCTGTACAAGTTTAGTTTAGTTTATTGATTATTAGCAAAGTAAATACACCTAACTTTATTATTTATGTACAACAGTCTTCAAATCAAACATGTGACAAATAAAAAGAACAACAAATACATTAACAACCATTTAAAATAAAATGAGAGTGCCAAGCTCACCTAGAGTTCCTGTGGGGAAGGAGCAAGGCAGAGAAACCCACGATCGTTGCTCTAACTACCCAAATATAAATACAAAACAACTGCTAACAAAAGGCATAAATTAAGATCCTTTGCTAATGATCATTAAGACCTGACTTATTTAATTTCTCACTAAATGTCACCCCACTCGAATTAGACATACACACTTCCAAGTAAAACTGAAGACGTTTGGTGTTAGTTAGCCGGCAGGGCCGGAAGGTACTGGTGTCCCATACGGGAGGCAATCCAGCTATGAGTTGAGATTTCGGAAGATCTGTTTTAGCAATTCTTTTTTTGTATTTAATTATTCATTTTTTCAGATTCGTGCCTCAAGGGCGAAAATGTTAGTAAATTCAACAAGGCCCGTATAGGCGTATGACATAAAGTGAGCACAAGAAATGCTTTATTATTTGTTTTTCGAACAACGTAATCATGATAAAACAAGATAAATGTGAAACAAAGGAGTTGTTATTGCAATATCGGGGCAGTCACGACAATATATGTAATAAATAATGAGCAATCGTTAATAATAATTGTAACAATTTTACTTTAGAAAAATATATGCCCTTGAGCATAAAGCAATGGGGGCTAAACATACAAAGAATTATTATCATGAAACATCTATAACCATCACAATCATAAGATTACATAGAACAACTAACAACAAAGTACTTAGAGAATATTACCTGCTAATTAATACGAGTTAAACACTTTGATTTTCACTATTTTGCCACACTGTCCGCCGATCGTCTTCCTCCCATCTCCACACTGTTCACACTTTAACTATTTAGGCTTCCTTCCAGAATTCCCCACCTAAGCGTTTGTTTTTGTGCTTCCTTCTATCAACTGTCAATATTACGTTTTCATTATTATACACCCACGTAACAGGTGACGTTGAAGTTGATGCTATAAGTATGGTTTTGCACAAGCTGGCGTAAACAAAATATTTGAGATGATAATTTGGAAGAAATATAGTCTACATGAGAGACCAATTAAGTCTGGTGTCGAGTATTATTCCAAGCAGCATGGCATTTATAGATGATATCCATTTGCCAGAAGAGAATAACAGATTTTGAGTTTTAATGTTGTTTATTTCAACATATTGGAAGAAAACCAAATCACTGCTTGAAATAATCTGTCATTATGCAACTCTATAGTATCTCTAGTTGTTGTGTCATCAGCAAATAGTAAACAAGAATCCACACAAACAGAAAAAGGGAGATCATTTATGTAAATAAGAAATAAAATTGGGCCCAGGACCGAGTCTTGTGGAACCCCATTCTTAATAGGTAGCAGGTCTGACTCACTTCCTTTTAAACTTACATACTGCTGCCTTTTATACAGATATGATGATAATAGATTAAGCATGTTTACTTTAATACCGTAGTATTCTAGTTTGCATATCAATATCTCCACATTAACACAGTCAAATGCCTTGGTGAGGTCACACATGGTAGCTTTCGTACTTGTGCCCTCATCAAGTCCCTCCACTACTCTATCAACTAATTTTAATAACGCTTTTATTGTATATTTGTTTTTTCTAAATCCGAATTGTGCTTCGGTAAATATGGATTTATCTTCACAGTATTTGAACAATCTGTGTATAATAATAATAATCTCAAACATTTTACTAATAATAGGAACAGTTGATATTATCTAGAATTGTACAATCGCCCTTCTTATGCAAAGGTAGAATTTTTGTAGTTTTTAGTGAGTCAGGCCACACACCTTCTTCTACATACTTGTTAAATAAACATAGTAATGGTTCAATTAAAATATCGATAGAAGCCTTCAACATATAACTATTCAATCAATAGTAATCCAATCTTGAAGTATTTTTAAGTAATAATATTGCTTCACGTACGTCATGATTCAAAATTGGTGACATAAAAAATGAAAATTGTGGTTTTGGGGCTTTGTTAAGTAATACCTACGGATCAAAGTTAACATTATCAATAGTATTATAGACTGCTTCAGAGACAGTAGTGAAAAAGATATTAAAATCATTAGGATCGATAGCACTGCTAGAATTTGAGCTACGAGTTTTCCTCTCATTGTTTACTAATTTCCATATACTTTTACTTTTATTATTAGTAATTTCATTTGAATAGAACTTTCTCTTTTCCAGTTTTAAAGTTTTTTTATAATTTGTCCGATTGGTACGGAAAACGGACCAATTTTCCTCAGATGGATTTGCATTAAAAGCTTTTTTACTAATAGACTCATTGAACAAGGAGGATATATAAAAATGTAACAAAGAAATATAAAAAATGCATAGGCAACATTTGATAGATTTGTTTAAAATATAGTCGAATATGAGAAACAGATAGGCATCTATTATTGTGTAAGTATAATTTTGTACGTATTATGCCTACATGTTTTTGAAATACAGAGTGATTCACAACTCAATGGACATATAACAAATGCGTGTAGAGGACACCAAAATATGTTGACTTTTCATATGAATTTTTTTTCTTATACCTACGGTTGCGGAGATATTGGCCTCTGAAGATATTTTAAAAAAAAAAACTCGAAAAAACTCGGTATTTCAGTAATGCCTTAAGACAGAACAACCAAATTTTGTAAATATATTAATTTTTTTGACGTCTTTAGCTGGTAGAAACTTGAAGTGACCGGCATCTCAAGAAGGGGTCACCCTTAAAATTTTATGAATTTTTTCAACCTTAACTTAATTTACAATTAAGATTTAATGGCAAATTCAATTTTACACTTTTTTATCCTTGTCAATTTTTCAAGAAACAGTACGTTTTTGAGAAAATAGCGATTTTGTGATAGGGGTCGAAACCGATTAAATCGAACAAAAATATGTGATTTTATAATTGCGGGTAGACTATACTACTACTGCTTTAAGGCCCACTTTTATAACCTAGGTTTAAACCCGAACTGAAGTTTAACTTTTAGATTCGACAAATAAACAATGGAGTGTTATTATGTCAAATCTGTCTGCAAGTTAAACTTCAGTTGAAGTTTAAACCTAGGTTACAAAAGTGGGCCTTAGCATCCAGAACTTAACTAAAGTTGATGCCAAGGAACTCTAGGCTAGGAATTTTTTGGAACAACTTTTGATAGTAGGCCGTGATTAAACCTATCGGTGGTATTCAGATTTGGAAGATTTTTTGCTAACAAGAAATCAAATATATTCGCTTTATTAAATTATTTTTCATTTCGTTCAACGCAAAATTTAACAAACAGTACTATTTCTTTGAAACTAATTAAGTAATAGTAAAAAATTAATACCAAAGATATTAAAACGGCCCCCATTTTCTCTTACACATAAATGTGTAAGTTCAGTTTCAACAGAAGTCGAATGTACAAATACAAAGCCCCCCAAAGAAAAAGTCACATTTACTTAAATCGGGCCATCGCGGTGGCCAGTGTTGAGGGCAGTTATTTCCACGACTTATCCATTGATTTGGAAACTGTTGGTTTAAAAATTCCTGAAAATTCATACTGAAATGCGGAGGCGAAGCATCGTGTATAAGCCACATTTAAAAACGTTTTTTTCCTTCAAATAATTGGAAGATTAAGAAATTCCGGGAATGGTACATTTCCAAACCAAGGTTTATATGAATTTCTTTGGTTATTTTGAAGCATGTTTGATTTTATGTTTCTGCATTTATTACAGGGACACTGTATATATATAAGTTTGATCTTACAATCAAATAATCAATGTTTACTACTACACTTACTAATGTATGATAATGAATGGTTAAATTAATAGTTCACAACTATAATACGAATATTGTTAATATTAAATAGTGAAGTAAAAGTTTTCTGAGTAGAGTAATTCAGATTTCATTCCAAATATTATATGGAGAAAAAAATACTGTATATAAAAGGTTTTTTTAAAAACTTACTGTGTTCTAAACAAATGAAATTTTTTTAAAATAAATATTTTATTATCCCCAAGAAGAACCAGTGGCTCCTCTATGGAGAAAGTAAACAAAGAAAGATCTAACAATTTACATGCCGTCAAAAATAAAATATTGAACAAAGTTAGTACTATTAATAAAGTAACAAGACATTACAAAAAAAACTTGGAACAACTAGTTTTCTAAAAAAATGAATGAATATTAGCATTTGTGTAAAAAAGCTACATATATGATGATAACTATTGACGTTTATCAATTAGTGTCATTATAAAGTACTGTTGGTGTCTATGAATTATCTTGTCATCATACATGTTATATCATATTTTAATGAACATGTGAAATTAATTGTATACCTACGTACTTAAAGAACTACGTAACTTCAGTTTTATAGTAAGTAGGGCATATTCAAACTAGTCATTATGCAGATCATCATGATCTGTTTCTTGTTACCGCATTGAATATATATTATAGTTTTAGTTTTATTTTGAATTTCAATTTAAAAGGATGTTCTTAAAAATAACAATTCGAAATTGATGATTTGAATTTGTTTATCTTAAAACTATTTGGTTTAAAAATCACCTACATATCCTGTATTTAAAGGTGACGTAAGTCATGATCCAAATTCAGGTATTAGTAATACGAGGGTGCAACTGCAACTTTTCAATTAAAAATGTTCTTGCATTTTATTTCACAATGTAATATTTTATATCCTTTCCATTCTAAAATGAGCGACACATTCCTTCACTTCTCTCAATGTATAGAATAATGAATGGAAAGAAATAAATTAACTGTAAATCATTTTTTACTTAAGATCAGACTCATGATTTTACTAGGAAAAACAGAAATTCGTAAAAATTTTACCGACAAAACTGCACTCCGCCTTCTATTATATGATATTATTGATATTACCATTATAACATTTAAAATGGTACCATTGTATTATTTCTCTATTTGCCACCTCAAAGTATTCGTAACCTAAAATATACAGGGTGTTTCAGATAAAGCGGGAAGTGATAGACTTTGTAAAAGTAAGAATAAAAGGATTATAATAACACGTGTTTTAAAAATTTTTGTTTCCGGGATATAGGGTATCAAATGTACACCTGAAGCACCGCATTTTCGTTTATAATTTTGGAAAGATATGTTGGCATTAAATTTGGTAAGACCTATCGTTAAAATAAATCAAAAGAGATATTATTTTTTGAGAAAAAATAAATAAAAGTATTTATTTTGCCCCATTTCGATAGGACTAATCATTTTTAAGTTAACCGACAAATTGTATTAAAAAAAATCTCTTCTGAGGTATTCAAAATATCCTTTTCTCTAGCCACGCCCAAGAGACACTCAAAAATGTTTTTTAGTAAAGTTACAATGAACTTTTTGAGTACCTTTCTGACTTCTGTCTTTCGATTTCGAAAGAGAAAAATAAATTAATAGAGTGTGTAATTCTTAACAAATGTTCTTTATTTCAGTAGTGTAATTAATATTATGCCATGACTCATACAAAAAGCAACTAAGGTAAGAGTTTGAGTGAAGTTGGTAATCTATGCGATACATACTCGTGCTACATACAATTTATTAAAAACCGTTTGCAACAAAATTAAATCAGTGCATCTTACATAACTTTAAAACAAGGAAGGTACCATCACTTTTAGAGATTGCAGTAATAAATTTTCTATTTTAAATTAATTAACTTCCGTGCAAACCGTTATTTAAATCCGCATTTTTGTAACTGCATCTGGTCTGATTATTTGGGGCGGTCTTACGAAATGTTAATTCTCTTTGTTTGGAAAACAGACGTTTCGAAATGTTCAGTTTCCTCTGATCCATGAATTTGAATATGGGTATACCAATTATTAGAATTATTAGACAATTTTTTAAATTAAATATTTTTTATCATTGACACTTGCACTTTAAAAGTACTAAGCTAATTGAAATGGATTTAAAAAAATTCTAAATTTTTATCAAATAAATAATAATGGTATTCACTTGATTTTTTAATGATTTTTTTTACGTACATCTTGTGGGAAGAAATAAATAATTAAGTGAATAATTAATTTGAATAACAATTATTATTATTATATATCCAAAACAATAATTAACCCAGGGAAATTAGCATTTGATCTAGACAAAATTCCGTCCATTCTGAATTTTTGCACAGATGTTCCTACAGGAACGTCCCAATCCTAAATCCGCAAAAATCACAACATGGTTATTGTTAACTCAATATATGTAAATATCTCCCATTCTATGCTTCGGATATCCATAAGGTATGAAATTTGAAGATAATTTTAATTATTTACAAGATCAATCTCTTGAATTTCCGGAAACCTCTCCTTTTCGAGATATTCAAGATCAAAGTTTTTCGCGAATATCTTTAGCCCAATGCATTGGAAAGCGATAAAGTTAACATAAAAGTTGTACACAATTCGATTGTCTACAAAATTTGTCTCTTATATTTTTTCCAAAACCTCGTGCTTTTCGAGATATTCAAGGTCAACGTTCCAAGGAAACCGGTTTTTCGCGAATGTCTCGCTTCCTATACTTCATCGGACGTCCATTTGCTATAGTAAAATCGTTCATAGAAATTAAAGTAATGTAACTAAATACTAGGTTGTTTAAAAAATATATTCTAAAAGCTTAAAGATTTTGAGGTACAACCTTAGGAAATACGTGTGAATTATTCTCGCGTCTCTTCGACCTCCTCAGTTAATCCTTATGGTTATAATTAGAAGTACCTAAATGTATATTTTACAATACGAAACTATTATATCCACTGATTCATAACCAACTTGGATATATCAAATTAACTATAATAAGTCGTTGTACCTAAAGCCTTCAATTATAAACTAATTTTTACCTGTGCTACGTTAACAGAACAAAATATCCACCAATTTCGGAAAAGTTAATCAAAATACTGACTAACATAATGATGTTATTCCAAGTACGAAACATGAATTATACTCTGATTAGTATATTTATTACAAAACCATTAAGTAAAAAATTAAATTTACTTAAGTAGTTCTGCAAAGAAATAATAATTTATTTTAAAGATGTAAAAAATTTATATATTTCTGGATTAATTGTTAATTAGCAAGCTCATTTTGCATTATTTGTAAAAACCAAAACGGAATAATGCATCGATTCACGCAGAGACTGAACGTTCTCAATTTCTAAAATTCCTCATATAGAAGATCTTATAAATTGATTACGTCAGATTCAAGTCAAGAGCTATTACAATTACAATTAATTTATCTTTTCACAGAAAATATCCGTTCCAGAATGTCAAATATGTCGTTGTCTATCTTCGGAAAAGATAAAAAACTGGTTAATGTCTGAAATTATTTGTTGCGCGCTTTGTATCTTTAAAAAAATATTGCATGTATAGAAATATCCTTTTATAGATGACTAAAAGTAGTTTACTTTTAAAAAAATATACGGAGTTCGACCAAAATGTTTAAGGGCGTCATAAATTAACGAAATAAGTTCCTGTAAATAGGTGAAAAACAACTTCCTGATTTTTTCAATTAAAAAACGATTTCAATCAAAACCAGTATACAGATGTAGTATGTGCTAAAGAACTGAATATCATAAAATTGATATTTACTTTTATTTGATTTTGTGATATTTGGCTAAAGTGATGTAGTCCAAGAGAGTTAAGTTCAAAACCTTCAAGATGTGCTTGTTGCTTGACGTAGATTAGATATTAGTAGAGTTTTTTTCTTTATTTTTTGAATATTTTGCCACCTGTGAAAAATTATTATTATTTTTTTTAATTTATAATTTTTTTCACAGGGGGCAAAATACCCAAAAAATCGAAAACTGTGGCACAAATAAATAACTCATACAATATATTAGTAGAAATTGCTAGAAAATAATATAATGAGAATATAAAACCAGGGAAAAATTAACAATTTCAAAAATATGACGTGTTTTTTCCCAATTTTCCAAAATAACTTTGTAAATATGCAGTTTACAGAAAAAAACATTACTAATGAAATTGTTGTGAAATTTGCTACAAGATAGAATGATTGATACTAGCGCATATCATATTTTTGTTGCTAGATAGCCACAACAGCGTAAAAAAGTAACGAAAATCGAGGCAATTTTGAAGCGTTCAACTGACAGGTAAGAAATTGTCCAAATTTACTATGAATATGGTCTAATAGGTCGATAAAGCTTTATAATACTTTATCTAGATCATAGGTCGACAAGATTTTCACTGAACTACAAACTCAATTGGCTCTGGTTTTGGATATCATAACCTAAAAGTGCCAAAATCGCTGATTTTTTGACATATTTGAGGTTATGTTAAATGGAAAGGTTAATTTTTTGCTTAAACCATTAATGGGGGCCTAAAGTACTATACTTACTCTCTAAAACGCACTTGGATTTATTCAAATATCATTTTTAGTTTTTGAGAAATCGTACGTTAAAATTTAGTAGCTTAGACTTATTTCTCGATTTTTGAATATACTCACAACACAGCATCACAAACCATATGGGTTTATGGGCTTAGGGTTTTTGGGTTTAGGGTTTATGAGTTCGGGATTGAGCGTATTAGCATCTTTTGCGTGTAAATGTTTTTCCAGATTGATATAATACGTAAAATATGGGCCATATCGATTTTTTAGATGTATTTTAAAGTTTATTGCAAAATTTGACGTGATAGAGTATTTTGGAGTTCAGTTTCATGAATTTAGGTTTGTGGTGCTGTGTTGTCAGTATATGTATTCAAAAATCGCGAAATAAGTCAACCTAGTAAATTTCAACATGCGATTTCTCAAAGACAAAAAATGATATCGGGATAAATCTAAGTGCATTTTAAAGAGTAAGTATAATACTTTAAGATCCCGTTAATAAATAGCATAACCTCAAATATTAAAAAAATCGCGTTTTTGGCACTTTGAGGTTAGGATATCTCGAAAACCAGAGCAAATTGATAAATTTGGACCTCGGATTCGAATTCAGCGCACCAAAATCTTTCGGAAAAGTACATTCTGGTGTAGAAGGTCGGCCAAATTTTATAGGCCTGTGAATATTCAAGATTGAAGCCATAGAAGCCGTTTTGAACGCAAGATTTCAATTTCTATAATTCATCCCCGCAAGTTTTGCGGCTGAGATTCATTGAATTTTCCTTAAATTATAAAAACATATATGGAAAGTTGTTGAAAAAACCTACCAAATTCACTTTCTGTTGTTACATTATGCACAGTTTTGCTCGTTGAATTTGATACTTAAACGTCTTTCAGAGAACTATTTGTTAGTACTTTGATATATTTTCCAACCTGCAAAACCGCTTCACAAAACTAATTGTTTATAATGTCAAAACTTTTCAAATCGCTCCAAAACTTGTTAAAAAACAGAAAATTGATATTATAACGATTCTATATGAGAATTAAGGGGTTTAAGTGTGTGTAAAAAAAAATCAGCGCCAATTAAAATGCCTAACTTTAACCTCAGCATTGACGCAAAAAAATAACGACATTTCGTGCTGAAATTTAATAACAAATTCTCTCATACCAAAACTATAAGACCGATTTGGATTGAGTTTTGGGTTTTCATTTTGTAATACCTTAAAGCACTTACATCCACATTTATAGTAAACTTGGACAAGTTCTTACCTGTCACTTGAACACTTCAAAACTATTTCGATTTGTAGTTATCTTGGACTATATAAGCTACAAACAAAATAAAGAAATATTGGGAGTTTTCTCTTAAATATTTCTGAACATTGATCAAGGAAGCAGTTCTCCTTTACCTTGAAGAATGCAAAGTTACCGCAATTCGTTGCACTCCAAAGAATAATTACCTGTAAGTGCAGCATTAAGATTTTATTTACTTGCTAATTACCAACTATGAAGAATATCGCTTTTATAGTAAGCTTTTCGAACAGTCATTTTGAACTAATTGCTACTATTAGTAAGAATTATTTTTATTAGACCACTATTACCTACGTCGGGATGTATTCATATCTTTGTTGATATTAATAGCGATTGTTGTTTTTTATTTCGACCTCATAATATGGATGATACATATTTATCGCAATTACGGTTTTAATCCTCTGATTGTGATGAATTATTGCAATTAGTTTTGAACATGCATAAGCCGTCACAGGCCTTTCCCGTGAGAAATTAGTAAAATACACGGAGCAATTAGAGGAGAAGGTGGTAACATGGAACCATGCTGCCAATACGGAACACTCGTAAATTTAAAGCCAGTAAAAATGTCTGGACTAAATTTAGACTAGCTCAAGATTTATTACAATTATTTCACAGTGGAAGAAAACAAAAATGAATTGTTGGTATTACCAACTTTAGTGAATTTTCATTAAATTCTAATATC
This sequence comes from Anoplophora glabripennis, assembly GCF_000390285.2. Taxonomy (NCBI): domain Eukaryota; kingdom Metazoa; phylum Arthropoda; class Insecta; order Coleoptera; family Cerambycidae; genus Anoplophora; species Anoplophora glabripennis. The sequence continues at coordinate 156,950 of NW_019416863.1, forward strand.
TTCAGCTAGTTTTTTAAATTTAATAATAACTATACTATACGATGTGGTTATCACGAATCCTCCCTCCTAAGTAATACAGGAGGGGGGCGGGGTTCGACACCCCAAGCGACAAGTTTCGAAGGGTTTCTATCATAGGTACGAATTTTTCGCAAAAATTGGGCCAAGTAAAATATGGAAAAATAGAAAAAATGAACATTTAATTCAATCCAGGATATACAGGGTGTTAAAAAAGAGTGTAAAATATTTAAGGAGGTAATAGTATGAACCAAAATAAGCAGAAAAGTCTCAATAAACATCTGTCCGCAAAGTAACGGTTGCGGAGATATGAAATGTTTTATGTTTTTTAGCCCCTTTTATAATTTTGCAAAAACGTGTAATTTCTTATAATAGTTGGTTGATGTTTAGTGAAATAAACAGTACGTATTTGACAGTTGTTCTCAGTGCACAAGTTTTCTTTCGCTATGGCTGGTTACTCTAACGCAGAATTAACAGACATGCATGTCATGTATGGTCGTGCTTATGGGAACGCCACCGAAGCGCGACGTCTTTATGTTGACGCTTATCCAAATCGCCAGATTCCTTCACAACGCATGTTTGGAAGAATTCACCAAAGATTGCGTGATACCGGTTCCTTGAGCAAACAGTGCCATTTATCCGGAAGACCAAGGTCGGTATCCACTCCTAGAGCAGAAGAAGAAATTCTAGCACTGGTAGAGCAGAATCCAGGTATGAGTGTGCGGAGAATATCAGCCGAGGTAGGAATTAGTGGTCCTCTTGTTTGGAGAATCCTTCACGAGCAACTGCTTTATCCATACCATGTACAACGAGTACAGGCCTTAAATCCAATAAATGATCATCAAGCACGTTTGGTTTTTTGTCGCTGGTTTCTACGTCATGATGCTGAAGACCCTCGTTTTCTTGCAAACATTCTTTTTACTGATGAGGCCGGATCACAAGAAATGGAGTGTTTAATTTTCACAATACGCATATTTGGGCAGACGAAAATCCTCATGCTCTAATAGAATCTGGACATCAGGCACGTTTTTCATTAAACATTTGGATGGGTATTGTAGGTGACAGGTTTCTAGGTCCTATTGTTTTACCAAACCGATTAACAGGCGCTGCTTACCTCAACTTTCTGCAGAACACACTGTATGATTCCTTTGAATCAGAGGCAACAAATGTGGTTCCAGCATGATGGTGCTCCAGCTCATTTTTTCATGGCCGTTAGAGAGCATTTACACCAAACTTTTCCACATAGATGGGTAGGAAGGGCCGGGCCTGTTTTATGGCCTCCAAGATCGCCTGATCTGAACCCTCTAGATTTCTTTGTTTGGGGATATTTGAAGACATTAATGTATGGTACTCCTATAAATAGCCTGGAAGAGCTGCAGCTACGGATTAATCAAAAGTGTCAAGAAATCCAAACCAAGGAGGGTGTTTTCGAAAGAGTTCGAATATCGTTGAGACGAAGATGTCGTGCCTGCTTGGAAATGGACGGAGGGCACTTTGAACATCTTCTGTAAAAACGAAGCTTTTGGTGAGTTTCTCGCATTTATGGAGGAGATAAACAAAAAATTGGTAACATGTCAGATTTGATTTTCAAAAAAAGTAGGTCATAATTCCTTATCGTTTTTTGTGATTTTGAGTAATATTTGTCTGTCAAAATATTGGACTAGAATCCAGTCACTCATGCCATATTTTTCTATATCTATACTTTTTTAAATGTCGCATCCTATTTACCTTTCGATTTTTGAAATCTACATAAAATATTCATTCAAATGACCATATGATAATGTTCGTACATGAATTGGGTCTTGGTATGGTTAAATGTGGCATGGGTGTATTTAACATGTCGATGAAAAGGTTCATAGATTTCAGTAGCAAAAAATAATGTTACAAACAATTTCTTCTTTTACTTTCTGAAAAACAAAATGTGTAAATAAAGTGTATGATACATTATTTCCACGTACACTGTTTTGACTCATATTCTTTGGTGAATTTTAAAGGAAGTCTTCCTTATAAAGTTTTTATCTAAGACGCTTCCTTAAAAATATACATGGTGTTGAACTTAAAAAAATATTTTTCATTTTTTTTAAATCATTTAAAAACTGGTAAGTGAAATAATTTGAAATTGGACACATGTATTTATGTAAACATTGTCCAAAATCTGAGACCTTTTCTAAAATTTAGATGGATGCTTCAGTGGCGGAGATACAGGGTATCGTTGGATTATTTTTCTAAATAAAACAGTGTTGCAAATTTATAAAATTGCTATATATCTTTTAAATATTTTGACTATAAAAAATAATCTGTTAGAGAATCAATATGTCCATAATGTGATATATTTTTCAATTATAAAAAAGGAGGCAATTGTCATAAAAAGAAAAAAGTGTGACATTCTCAAACAGCGGTATCGGAGTTAGTGTACCGAAATCTATAATAAATACGTGTGCTAGTAATCATCACTTTCATTTTAAACTCTCGTGTTGCTGCAGACGGGTAGTTTATATGTGTACACGAAAAATAGTACGCCACTGCTTTACGATAACAATCGTGATATTTTCGGATTCGCCTTTCAATTTTCTATAAATTACTACTCGAGTAAAACTTAAAAAACGAACTGAAAACACCGGACCTCAACCCACTGGATTTCTTCTTGTGAGGTGCTGTTAAACGGCTGGTATACAGTGAACAAATACCTGAGCAGTTAAAAGAAAGAATAAATAATGCTTTTCATCAGATTCAAGTAACAATAAATTTCGAACAAATTACATTTTCGTTACTAAAAGGATGTCCCGTTTGTGTTCATGGAATTGGAGGTATTTTTGAGCATTTATCTCAAGTAAAGTCATGATTACTAATGCTATTAATTTCTTTATTTGATTAAATATCCGAATGATTAATGTTTGTCATGTCATTTAAGTAAAAGTGTTTTCAGTAAATTTTTTAAGTTTTACTCGAAAATCAAGCTTTTTTCGAAAAACACAAGAGAGTAGTAATTTGTAGAAAATTGAAAGACGAATTCGAAAATATCATGATTATTACAGCGGCGTACTATTTTATTTATAAAAATATGCCGTCGATACCCTGTATCTCCGCCACTGGAGCATCTAAATTTTAGAAAAAGGCCTCAGATTTTGGACAATGTTTACATAATTACATGTGCCCAATTTTAAATTATTTCACTTAGGTATTAGCTTTTAAATATTAATAAAAACATTAAAAATATTTTTTTAAGTTTAACACCCTGTATATTTTTAACGAAGCGTCCTAGATAAAAATTTTATGTGAATCACCCTGTATTATAGGTAATAAGTGAAAACCTAGAAATATGTATCGTACACCACTGGATTATTTGCAAAAAACCTTATAAAAACATTTTCACAAAATCATGTTTTCACAAACAAAATAGTAATTAAACATTATAAAAAAATCCTACCAAAAATTCGCCTTGTGTTTCTTATTCAACCTTTCTCGAAAATAGAGCCCGTGACATTTTACTACCACACTTACATTTTACTTTTTATCTATTTACGTGAAAATTACGAGAAACTTCAAGTAGCGTTGAATCTAACTCACGCTGTACAAATATGTATATAATGTATGTAATAAAAAACAGATAGGGCGTTTTGTTAAAAAAAAACTTGTTTAAAAATGATTGAAAGTACATACATACGAGTATAGTATCGAGCGTTCAAATAAAAACGTGGTCAAGTTGGTTCTGAAAATTTGGACGTAGGGCGTAGCGTATAGCAAATGAACTTAAACGTCATCTGTCAAAGCGCTATATCGCCGCTATCAATTTGAATATTTTCGTTTTAAAAAGCGTTTAAAATGGTGTTTTCTCAAGAACAAAAAGTGTTTATCATAGAGTCCTACTTTAGAAATGGACGCAAGATTGATGGAATATGGAAGTATTCTATTGAGGAATGTTTCATAGAATTTCAAAATCAATTTCCCGGCGTTGTTGAGTACAAAATTTTTCAAAGTGCAGTTCAGCGTTGTGTTAATGTTTTTCGTGAAACGGGCAGTGTAACAAGAAAAGAAGGAAGCGGCCGACCTAAAAAGCGGACTGAAGAATTAAAAGAAAATGTCCAACAAATAATGGAAAATGCGCCAAGAACTTCTGTACGTGTTTTATCACAAATGGTGGGAGTATCAGTCGGTACCTGCCACACAGTGTTAAAAAAAGATTTGCGTTTGTTCTCCTATCGTTTAACTTGTCAGCAAGAACTTCATGAAGTTGATTTTCCGCGACGGGCTGTATTTTGTGAATGGTTTTTAAACAACTACGGTGAACTTCATAATATCACCTTTTTTTCTGATGAAGCCTGGTTTCATTTAAGTGGTTACGTAAACTCACAGAATATGAGAATGTGGTCTTCTGAAAAACCAGATAACTTTTTTGTCGAGGGCCCTCTACACGCTCAAAAAATTGGAGTTTGGTGTGCTCTCAATCGAAGGAGGATTTATGGACCTATTTTTTTTAATGGTACTCTTACTGCGCAAAGGTATAGAGAAGAAATTATCGCTCCTTTTGTTAACCAGCTGGAAGAAAACGAAATTACAAACTTTTACTTTCAACAAGATGGCGCAAGGGCACATACGGCAGGCGAGACGATGAATATGTTGAGGGAAGTTTTCCAAAATCGACTAATAAGTCTCAATGCTGAACATGAATTTCCACCGAGGTCATGTGATATTACGCCGTGTGATTTCTTTTTGTGGCCTTACCTTAAAAACACTATTTTTGAACTGCCTATTCCTGATTTAAACCATCTGCAGGCTCGACTTATAGACAAGATTCGTGAAATTAACAATACCCCGAGCATCTTAGAAAATGTCTTTAATTCTTTGAGGAACAGGTGTGAAAAGTGCTTGGAACAAGGAGGGGGACACTTTCAGCAGCTCCTTTAATTGTTTGTTATTGTTATCACGATTATTCCTTAAAATAAAGTTATATAGTCATTAACGTTATTGAAACTGACAGCTGCTATAGAGCTCGTTGAGAAATGAGGTTAAGTTGGTCGCTATAAGCTACTCCCTACGTCCAATGTGTCAACTTCGACCACGTTTTTATTTGAACTCTCGTTACAAATTTAATGATTATGACTTTTCTCTGTATCTTAAATAATAATTTGCGCATCTAAACGTGGCGAATTTAGCGGTCTGATTTGGGTTTATTGCAGCAAATACAAGAATGTCGTATCATAATCCTGTGTTTACTGCATTTAGTGGTTATTAAAAAATGCGATCTTATTAATTTGACGCGCCACGGTTGACGACCGTTTACGAATAAAATTTAAAACAAAAAGTAAATGTACTTTTAAAAGGGAAATACCGCAGTGTATCGCAGCATTTTTTTCTGTTTTACATACTACAACCACGACTAATGTACGTTTAATGAGCTACGAATTTACTGCGGGAATATGTTTTAGAATCCATTAGAATTTGAAGAATTTATGAGATTATATAACAAATGCATTGTTTTTAACAATTAGTTCTAATATTTTATATCTGTTTTAAAGATGTTAAGTTGCATCAAACCTATTTAACAGTTTCCTTCAATTACTGTAAACTATAATTATACAGGGCAATTCTAGTTTTTGAGGCAGGACTTCAAAAGAAAACTTTAAGAAAACAATTTCATTTGAACATGGATTTAGTATACTAAGAAAAGTAAATGAATGTAGATGAATCCTAAGAAAACTAACTAAACAGGAAATTTAAATATTAGTCTTAGGCCCGGTACTTTGAGTCTCGGTTAAAGCTTGATTAACTGATCAGGCGATTGGACTGTACATATACTGATTTATTTTATAAAGGACATCACAGTCTAATCGCCTGATTAGTAATCAAGCCTTAACCAAGACTCAAAGTACCGGGCCTTAGTAATTGGTACAAGGAAGTTAGTAATTTTTTTGTAATTTACTTAGATGAATAAATTTAAAGCTGTTCGTATCATTGGTATGAATTTTTAGCATCTAAAATTTCTTCCTTTGAAAGGACCCCGCAAAACCTTATGGGTTTGAGTTTCCAGTCGATTCGTCTGAATTTTTGATATGTTCTACTTGACACCCTCCTGATCAAAAGTCAAAGTCTCAAAAAAATGGAATATTTCCATGAACCTAAACACGGAAACGAACACTTTTGAAAATATTATTATCCATTTTGTATTATTTATCGGATTTAGATCGATTTGAGTATTCATAATAAATGTCTGGAATGGAAATCCGTACGACTACACTCTCAAAATGAGGGTGGAAAGACTAAAACATTTATATCTCAGGTTGTGACGATATTATCCACTTGTTTTTTTTTCATGAATCATTCTATATTGCTAAGAGCATGTGTGGGAAATTGCTCGAGCTATTTGCACCCTGAAACACCCTCCTAATAGGGGTAGAAAACTAAAATATTTATATCTCAGGTTCTTACGATATTATCCACCTATTTTTTTTTTTTTTGTAAATCGGCTAAGGGATATGTGTAGAAAGATCCTCGAGTCATTTCCACCCCGAAACACCCCCAAATTAGTCATGTACCACTACCATGCACCCTTACCCTGTATATATCCCCTATTTGGAGGGTGTTTCGGGGTGGAAATGGCTCGAGGAATTTTCAATACATGCTCTTTATGATTCATGAAAACAAGTGGATAAAATCGTAACAACCTGAGATATAAATACATATTTTAGTTTTTCAACCCTTATTTTGGGAGTGTCTCGGGGGTGGAGTTGTACTAATTTCCATTCCAGATAGATATTATGAATACTCAAATTGATCCAAACCCGATATATAATACAAGAATGGATAATAATAATTTTCAAAAGTGCTCTTTCCGTGGAAATGAAAATTCTATTAATAATAACAGTGACATGATGGGTTATCAAGTATTTATTTTGATCCAATTAAATAATATTGCAAATTTTTACATTTTCCTTAGGTAACTTAAATTTAATTTCTATTAACTTGCATATCGTCTATGAAATATAAAAAAAACCTATAAGATTTCTTATGAACATTCTTTACCTCGACTTGGTTCGTTTTAAAACAGAATATTTTCACGTGTCATATTGCCTCCGACCTTATTAAATTATACATATACTTAGGTTGTTTAACAATGTAATAGAAAACTAAATTTATTAGTATTATATTTGGCATATGTTTAAAGGTTTTAAGCAACATTTTGACCTGTGTTTTTAATAGATAATGTTTTATAATAATAGGTGTTAATTTTTTTTTTTTTTAGATAATAACAATTGTAAAAGAAATTTTGTAATAATTCTCGTTTTGATGCTGTTACTGAAGATGGGGTAAAACCCGAAACGATCGTAATAAACAATTTTTGGATGAAAAATAGTTTTATACACTAAGTGTTTTTTTGACCAGTATACCAGGAAATAAATAATTTTCAAGAATTAAATGGGACGTTGAACAAATAAATGACTAACACCGGAATGTTTGTAATATGAGTTACTTCTATATTTACTTAGTTTGTTACAAGAGCCGTAGTTTCTTTGTTGTCTTCATTCTCAGAAATATCGTACTTCCCCAAGGTTAAGGTTGTTCTTAGAGGTGGAAACAAGATTTTTATGTCTCATTTCATTGTTTCAACTTATCCAGTTTGACACCTCTCCTTTTGTGTTTATCTTCAAAAATTGTTTTTGTCCTCATCATCCGAGGTGTGATATTTTTGAGGATGCAGACAAGAAAAAGACTACTACTGTCTCTGCCTCTAAGAGTAGACTTAACCTTTTTGGGAAGGTTTTGGGAAGGTATTTCGGACATTTCTCTTTAATTTGATGTTTTATCCCATTCAAATTGCAATAAAATTCACTGCAAAAGAAAAAAATACTGTAATTTACTTGCACTGTACTTGCAGTGCCTAAAACAAATATAATGACCTTGACATCTTTACATATATTTTTGATTTTACTTTTTAATTAAACTTTTAACTAAATAGGAATGAATACTGACTTGTTCGCCAAGCAACGCACAATGACATAAAATACTTTTGTTATTTTCGAGAAAAGCACCAAGTGCCGCAGACAAGGCTCTTTCCTTTCGTCAATCTCATGTTCTGCTAACACACTATTAATTTAAAATCGCTTAAAAAACCGTGATTCATCGATACTGGACCTAGACTGGTCTGAGACTAGGACTGGTCTGACCGCGACTGCCTAATACGTTGCTCTACATAGAATTTAAATTAATAGGGAAACGAGTTTTATTTAGAAACATATTTCACACTTTCTGTGAATGGCTCTAACCGTTACGTTACATTTTTTTTAGTCGGCCAATCAATTAAAAAAATCCTTTCGATTTCTATGCATTTCTATAAAATGGACTACTACTTACCTTTCAGTTCCTCAATGACAAAATTCAATTACTTTTTCTTACGGGTTTATGTGGCGACAATGGAAAATAGTACAATGTGGAAAGTCGCAGTTCAATTCCAAACTTTAGGGAATAATTAGGTCCTCTGTTTAAAAGATTGAATTATAAAAAATAATGCGGGCCACATTTGAAATTTCAAATACATGCCAAGGAACACTTTTAGTGAATTGATTAAAAATATACGCTTTTACGAAAAGTCTACTTTAAAGTTGCATAATCTCTTTTTATTTTATAAATCATACCGTGGAAACTTTTATATTATCTTTAATGGACTGCAAAGTGGAAAACTAATACTGGCACTAATTCTATTATTGATCTCTATAAGTAATAAGAATATAACAAATTATGTATATTGCCATAATTAATAAAAACAACAAAATAGTATTGCCTAATAAATGCTTGTTACTGAGGCGAATGAAACGTAACGATTTTTATTAAATTTTCATGTTTATTCCACAAAAACGTGGAATACATTTCATCGGATACACACGACAAAACAATATTAACTACTTTTCTGTATTAAATAATAAAATCGTAAAATTTGTAGTGGGTATCTAGTACCAAAAATATTTAAAGAAATGTTGAAAAAGGAGTGGATGTTTGAAACAGGTTGACCAAAAAAACCACCATAGAAAATGGTAATTACATGGTGCAATAGCGGCAGTGACAAAAAAAAATAAAGTACAATTAAACGCAATTTTGTCCGAGTTTTATGGGCTTCTTGCTTCTATAGAGAAAACTTAATTATACAAATACAATTAATACCGCAAAATTTTAGTTAGGATACGCTTCATTTAGCTCAAAGTCGTTTTACCTAAAACTTGATAATGAACTTCGTCAGTTGCCCTGATCCACAACCAAGTCAATAAACGTTTAAAAAAGGATTTAATGAATTTACACAATTAACAATTATATTCGTTATACAGGGTGTGTGGTAAGTATATGGCATACTCTCGGGAGTGTATAGGGGAGATCAAAATAACCCTAGTTTGTCATAAAAAAATTCTTAAAGTGTCCCTTAAAGGAGACCCAAAGGGGTACCCAGCTATTTAACTTTTGAATCGACGGCGACGTGTATAATTTAATAAAATTTTAATATTTTATGTAGGCTATAAAGGCTTATAAAACCATGCTACAGTAGATGTTTTACACTATCAGGGAAGTCAGGAACGGACTTGCTACCACACTCGGTTGGGCCAAAATTTTGACAGGCTTCATTTTATAAAGCTGAAAACTGCATTTTAAAATACTTTCGTCATTCTTCTTTAAAAAAGGTACTCTACATTTGTTTCGATAAAATTAGCCGTTTTCGAATTAAGTTTTTGTATAACATTTTTGTATCACGTTTAAACATTGACTTTCGAAATTTATTTATAACGAATAATATCGTAATTAATAATTCGTATTAAAATAATAAAATTTGTCATTATTATTACATCTAATTAATGCTGACATGCATCTAACTTATGGACAAGCACTCGGTAATTGTGTGGGGGCAAGAAGAATTTATTCTGATACATTTAAAAGTAAAAAGGTCTGAAGGATACACTTCTTTAACTTTTAAAAACGTTTAAAGCTGTTAGAAATTTTTGTTCATAAATTTAAATTCCAAACACCTACGAATTTGTAAAAAAATATTAACGCATTTTGTTGTTAATTTAAAGTGTCACTGTAACGTTAAGAAACATTTCCAGAATATTAGTAACATGCTAATCAATTCATTAACGTCATCATCCTTTCATTTCCTATAATCGCTATGTTCAATAAAAAATGGTAACATTACCACTAAACAGACTGTCACTAAATTCTGCATATAAATAATAATAAAAATTAAACCGATATTGTAAACACATTACAAGCACGTTCATGTCTACGTCATTTTTAGGTATGCATTATCAGCGTTGTCATTTTAGTTATACATATTTGTAATATACAGATCTATTCACAAAATCAACAAATTACATTGAAAACATTGCAAAAAGGCAGAGTTCAGGTTATTGAATTACTCTTCCACTGAACCTTCACGAAACAGTAGCTATATCTGCAATTAAATCTAACATTTCTTAGAAATTTATATAAATATAAATAAATTAAAATTACAATATTCTCCAGAAAAAGTAACAAAAAGGTAAAAGTAACAATATGATAAATAGTTAACACTTTAGATAGAAACAGAACTTTTTAAAAGTGAGTGGTATAAATAGTGAAAAATAAGAGGCCTGAAATAGGCTCCTGTGGCACTCCGCTATTAATTACTTGGAGATAATAACGCTGATTATTCTACACAACACACTGTTTTCTGCCAGTACATTGTTTCCTTATTATTGTCAGTAGCTCTCACTATATCATCTCAAATGCCGTGGTGCAACTATAATTTAAACGAAATCCTGAATGATGCACTGACAGTATTCTAAACTGACCTAAATAAGAATTTACTTCGTTGCAAGCAGACTTTTCAAATAGATTTTGATAGTGTGAGGAGCATGCTTATTGGTCTTAGAATTATATACTCGGTAATATCATCTACTTTCATTAATTGTAAAATATTTGCAACTTCCACTGACTTGGAAAGAGATCAGATGACTTTATCGAAAGAAGGTTTCAATATATTTCGTCTCTTGAACCCAAGCGAAACCAAAATTCTTTTGCATTCCATCTTTCATTAGGTATTTAGTAACGTAGAGAAGAGTAAAAATGCATGGTCGCATAGATAACGGCAATCTCAGATCTACAGGGGTTGATAAATAGTTATTAATATTATAATATTTATATCAGCAATAAGATCTAAATGTATTGTCGTTTTTTTACCATGTGTATTAAAATTTTTTAATTCCTGCCGCACAACATACTTTTTACAATTAGATCTTACAATTATAATTATTTTCTTGTTTAAAACTCTTTTAGTTTTATTACGTAATATTTTGTAATATTACTATTCTAAATAAATTTTATTATAGAGATAGTATTGTATCCACATTATACTTAAGAAATATGTAATATACCTATTCAAGCAATAGTCACGAATAACGATTAAAGTTATAAAAAAGCGGTTTGAATAAATTATCTACTCAATAAAGACTTTTTAGAGAAAGTTCATTATTAAAAAAAAAGAAAAATCTAATATATCGTTTACAAAATACAGTTCGTTATTATACTCCTGCTTATGTTAAAGGTTCGGCTGTAATGGTTACGAGACTAATCGTAAAAAATTGGAACAAGCTACAAAAAGTGACTGTTAAAATTTTCAGTTTTCAAACTTTAATTAATAAACGTTTTCGGTCTTTACGTAGGCGTAAACCGGCACGACGGAAGTTTGTAATGAAACTGAAATTGTCGTTTTTTAAGACACCTATTAAGAAACTGGAATTTGCTAAAGCTCCCTACACACTACCGTATCCGATCGGGACGAACTGCTGTTTGGTTATAATTTTCATACCAATAACAATAAATGTTTCATTTTTACGTTTATTTGAGAAAAAATAGAATGTTCTCCAATTACCTTTAGGTTTTATATTAAAGTTGACTTAAACGAATATGTATTGCAAGATAAAACATAAAAGAAATTATTAAAATTTATTAAAACTTAAACATTTGGTACGACGGGACAACATATATATAGTTGTTTTTCTCTCGATTTCATTGAAATTAAAATAATGTTTACGAAAAATTTTATGTGAACCCCTTCCAGAGTACAAAGAAAAACGGAAAATGTAACCATACAGCGGCATTTCATTAATACTGTGGGTACACATGCCGCAAGTGACCCATTTTTAAGCATTACGTCAAGAGCGCCAGCAGGACGCCGCCAGACGCACCAGCGTTCCAAGAAGGGTCTACGGCGGACTGGCGCCGGCGACCAGATGCTTACTCATATACCTATGACTGACCCCACACACGGAGACTCTCCAACGAACACTCACCCCGTCAACACGTCTTTTTCTATACAACTTAGTTTTCAATAAAATACTTTATTATTATACCGTTGAGAGAGCGTTTTATTTTTGTTGTACAGCTAAAGCAACCCTCAAGTAAATTCTAACAATCGTTTATGAAAAAGTTAAAATAACATCTATTCCCTTCGGGTATAGGATCTTATTCCAGGAGTTAAAAATATAAAATGAAACATACTGTAGAATTTTTATCAAATAACCCTCTTATCTTTTAGATGCCTTTTTAAAGCATATTCAACAACGTATTTTTGTTGCAGCTAATGAAATTCGCCAAATTCCGGAAATATTTGCACGTACGCGTACTAATTTTGATCGTCTTTTGGAAGCATGTCTATTGGCACATGGAAACAACTTTGAGGTTACTCATTTTCGTGCCCTCTGTTTCCCTTTTCAAGGAACGCACTTGTTTTAGAAACACCCTGTATAATCACAAATTTTACCCGGCAATGGCCAGTGTTTGAAAGTAGATAATATGTCACATGTTCAAGAAAGAAATATGACAAACAAGTCAATCTAATGATAGGTATCTGAAGTTGTTAGGGGTTTTGTAAATCTTTGTATGAAATTTGTAACTAGACGTTTTTCTGAGCACGCTTCATAATTTTATGTAATTTAGAATTTACTAAATTATATGTTACCAAGAAAATGTAACTTTAAAATACCTGGTAGTTCCTTTAAAAACTGTTGTTATTTTTATAAGTGCTTGTCTCATTTAAACGGACAATTACTGTTACCAGTTCGGAATTATGCCTTTCAAGGATAAGCCATAATTCCCAGGATAAAAAAATGCATATTTTTTACCTTTTTTTAAAACGAAGATATTGATAGTTGACTTTTAAAATAAGTAAAATAATAGGTATATTTTGGGATTCATCATTTTCAAATAACAATGTAATGAGATAAAAAAAAAACAGTATAATTCCATTCGCTGTCATTAAAAAAATAAATATACATAAAAGTGGATGCAATAAATTCCAATTAAAATGAATTAGAAAAATTGTAATTTTTGTTGTGTTTATCCTGGTAAATTACTAAATATACCTACATATTTTCGGACAATTTTCTTCGGTTCTGTAAATGCTTTAATACGAGTTGAATAGATATTAAAAGAAATAAGAACCATATACATAACTTATTGTTCATGCCACAGGTTTACTATAAAAAATACATTTTGTTGATATGGTGCATTAAAGTGGTGTTAACATAAATAGTAGATATTTTACGGTTTAAAATTGTAATGCAGAGTAAAATTATGGGAAAATTCCGTCATGTGTTCAAAAAGCGGTAGTAGAAAGTTGAGTTGAAGAAGATATTTCTGAGTCGTTTTGTCGTTTATGACTTCTGTACAATTTTGAACTATTTTTTATAATGTTTAGGAAGACTACAAGACATATTTCAAAAGTGTCATAAATTTTTGCTTGGCTTCTCTCGTCATAACAAAAATTATTATAATAAATTTAATTTACTAAGAATAAATAGTGTCCCTAACAAACAAAATTATATCCAATATAAAGATGTTCACATATTATAGATACAAGTTATACTGGTTCTCATATCTTATGGTAACTTTAATGAGTCATTGAGTTGAACAATACAATTAAACTTGAAACATACTAAAACACGTGATTTGTTTAATACCCAGTATGATACAGCAAATAAGCTGATCAAATTATTCTCATATGATATACTAACGTTTTAAATGTGTTCCACCTAAGAGGGATTCTTCTGTAACTCTGCAACTGTAAAATTTATAAAAAAAAATGGTTTTAATAAAAGTTGCCTGGAATTATGTGGGCCATGTAAGAAAAATATTTTTAACTTTACAGGGTGTTTCATTTTGCGTAGGCGCTACATAACTTTGTTATTTTAAGTGGAACACCCTGTATATTGTTACGTTTTGAATTCCTTGGTTAATATTAGGTAGAGTTTATTAAATGTACATGGTGTTTAAAACTTACCATTTTCGAAATAATCAATTGTTTTTGAAAAAATCACGATTTCAGCTCTCTAAATGAGCTAGATAACGTCTAAACCGTAAAGAGTTAGAAATCTGCATTTTTCACAGTTCATTGTGGCATAAATTACTTTAATTTGTCATCTGTGAGCACAACGTGTACCTTATTCAGCCTTGGAAATACTGAGACCTACATTTAATAAATATTTTTTTTTTCAAATGGAATGATCCATATTAATTGTCGTGCATGAATGCAAAATTTAATGCCCTTTCAACTGATATAAGGTTGTCCGTACTTATCTTTTTCCAGTTTTCCAGAAAAATCAGGTTCTTTTCTAAAATCCGAAATAGTATCTATGTAACAGTGTCAAGAACGTCTTGCAAAACCACTTTTCTCTCACATTTTATCAGACCTGGGACTGACAGTATCAATATTTACTGGCATTTAATAATCTTACGAGTTGATTTTTTTTTTTCAAATGGAATGACCCATATTAATTGTCATGGGTAAATGCAAAATTGAATGCCCTTTCGACTGGTATAAGGTTGTCAATACTTATCGTTAACAGTTTTCCAGAAAAATCAGGTTCCTTTCTAAAGTCCGAAACTCACATTTTATCAGGCCTGGGACTGACAGTGTCAATATTTACTGGCATGTTTAAAAAGTAGTTTGACAAACAAAAGTAAATCACTAACAAGAACTGAAACAAAACGCAAAACGAAACAAACTGTAACTCGGAACACAACAAGGAGAAGAATACTTAGATCGCTGATTTATATCAATTCCTCGAAGTGTCCTGCATTTTGATTAATACACAAACTAATTCGGTTTTTAAAATATTGTTCAACATTGGTAAGCACGTCTGGTGTAATTTCTTGAAATGCTACTGTAATGGGCTACCACATATCATAAAAAGAAGTCGCAACTTGTCATATCTGGACACCTTGAAGGCCAACTCACTGGTCCCCCACGCCCAATCCATCTGTTGGGAAAAGTTTCGTGTAAAAACTGACGGACCGCAGCGGTATTGGAGGTGGAGCATCATCATGTTGCATCCACATTCTTCGAAGTGTAGCTAAAGGAATGTCGCCTAACAAATCTTCTAGATTGTTTGTTAAAAAGTTTAAATAAACTGCTCCAGTTAGATGCTGGTCAAAAAAGAATGGTCCATTGACATAGGTTCCCAAAGTTGCTCCCCACACGTTCAAGGACCATCGTTGGCTGAATTGGTGAGGATTTACTGTGTCATAATAATGGCAATTATGACTATTAACGAAACCATTTTTATGAATAGTAGCCCCATCGGAGAACATGACCCGTTTAAAAAAATCATCACCTTTAATAACTCTTGGTATAATTGGATGCGATAAGGATGTGCTGTGCTGTGCTTTTATAAAATTCTATGTATCGACGTTGCACTAATAATTGCAAGGCCTTCTTGACGCTGTTACATAGCTACTTTTTCGAACTTTAGAACAGAACCTGATTTTTTTGGAAAAATGTTAGAGATAAGTACGGACAACCTTATATCAGTCGAAAGGGCATTCAATTTTGCATTCACCCATGCCAATTAATATGGCTCAGTTTTTCAACTCGTAAGATTATTAAATGTAGGTCTCAGTATTTCCGAGTCTGATTAACGTACACGTTTTGCTCACAGATGACAATATAGAGTAATTTATGCAAAAACGAACGGTGAAAACTGCAGGTTTCTAACTTTTGCGGTTTAGACTCTATCTAGCCTCATTTAGAAAACTTAAATCGTGATTTTTTCAAAAACAACTGATAATCTCGAAATCTGTAAGTTTTAAACACCATGTATTTTTAATAAATTCTACAAAAGATTAGCCAAGGAATTCAAAAACGCAATAATATACAGGGTGTTCCATTTAAAAGAACAAAGTTATGTATCGTCCAAGCGAAATGGAACACCCTGTAAAGCTAAAAATGGCCCACATGATTCCAGACAACTTTTATCAAGACATTTTTTTAAATAAATTTTACAGTTACAGAGTTACAGAAGAATCCCTCTTAGGTGGAACACCCTGGATATGAGGGTACTAGATAAGTTTTCTCCCCAACAACGAAACAAAAGATAAGATTTTTCAACATAATCTACCTTAATTTCAACATTTTTAGTTAACAGCAGTTCGTAATAATAATTGTATAATAATTCCTTCTTGGTTTTGAGAGATAATAGCCATACATTTCTCCCTGTTTCCTGTTTGTGGTCCTTTATTTTGGAGGCGGATAACCCTTAGGGATCCATTGCATGAGTTATAATTTTGGATTCCAATGACGTACCCAAATCTCACTACCTTTCACTATTTTAGAGAAAAAGTTATGAGTATGATTCAAAACATTTCAAATGGTTAAAGAAATTTGCTGCCTAAGCAGTTAACAGCTTTGGAACCCATCCTTCTCAAAGTTTACTCATATTTAGTTTGTCATATAAAATTATGAAATTATTTGGTTCAGATATATTCTATAGGTACTACCACAGACAAAATGGATATGGCAGTAAGCTATATTGTCTGTAGTACTACTAATAGCAAACACTTTCAAACGACAATCTTTGAGAACCATTGTTTCAGCTTTTTTGCAAACAGTAGAATTGGTTGCATTTGATTTCTTATTCTTATAAAATTAAGAATCTCCTTTTTGATACGGATGTGTTGAATGAAGCAGACATTTTAGCTGTTATTGCAGCGTCCAAGGTACTGTACTTATTTAATAAGGAATGTTATAATACTTCGTACGGGTAGACACAAGTAAGTTTGCGTTCCTGATTCAAACAGAGCTGCGCGAGATGGAAAAATAATGCATTCGGATAGAAGGAATAGGACATAGGGGCAGCGAATTGAGATAGCGTGCTTTGGAGTGTTTCCTTTACCGTGTCCAGCGCGTATTTGTTTATGGAGTTAGCTCAGATGCAAACTTATTCGTGTTGTACATAGATTTTCTTAAAGATCTTCCATGCTTAAAATATATATATATATATATATATAATAATAATAACAATAATAAATCTTTATTCATGTAAGCCTGTCACAGGATATGAAACGTCATAAATTATTCTAACATACATAAGACAAACCAAAGTTAGAAAAAATACAGCATTATACATATATACACATAAAAAACGAACAATTTACCTTGACACAGGAAAATCATAAAATTCCTGTAACGAATAAAAACAGTTGCCGATAAGGAAAGAACGTAATTCTTTTTTGAATAGGTATAGGTATAGAATAAAGTATAAAAAGTCCCAAACAATAAAAAGATAGGAAAAGAAAAGTAATTATTAGTCATTACTAACTACAGTCACTAACAATCACTAAAATTTTGATATAAAGTTAGAGTTTAAAATATTACTGAGAATGTATGCGTTGTTTATGAGACATCCATCAATAAGTTTTGACATAAGCCTACTTTGAAAAAAATCACTTATTTTCTACACCGTAATATTGTATTTTTAGAAAATAAAATTGTACATTAGAAATTGAAGCCCGAAAAAAACCTAGCCTCAAAAGAATTAGAACTTAAAATGTAATAAGAATGTAGCATAACTAGCGCCCTATATGAAACGTCCAAAAAATAATTAGACCAGCGTATTTGGCATCCTTAAAAACCCTGGAATACCAAATTTCATAAAAATATTTCGCACCATTTGGAAATTTTCGTAAAAATTCTATTTAAAAAATTTTATTTTGTCGCTCTGTATTTCGAAAACAAGAGCAGATAGACATATAGTTCATAAGACAAAAAATTCTTATTTTTTGTCGTACTATCACCCCCTGAATTTACGGGAGGTCTTTCTGAAACACCCTGTATAAGTATAAAAGAATAATTAATATTAGATGAGCTTATTATTTTTATTACTATTAATCTATTAATCTACTACTAACAATCTCATTGAAATTGCACATATTCCTACATTTTACATTAATTTACTATGATTTATTGCTCATTTTAATTATCTTCTGCAAATTAGAATAAAAATACTTTTAGATATAATGGCCTCTTCTATATCCTTTTAAAATAAGAACATTTTTTTGAATAATATACCTAGAAATAAATAATATAATATGTAAGAAAAAAATGCCCGCGTTACGTATCCGTATTTCCAAGATTTTACGCCCCATGCACAAAATGCAGAGGTCGTGATCTCACCAATATGATCTGATTGTCTGACCCCACCTATATTGGAAATGAGGTAGGTATAAATATTACAACGTGAACTAGAAAATTTATCATTGCTTTCTTCCTCCACCTTTACACCAAACAATCACCTCTGTAACAGTAAGTACAAAATCATTAAATTAGCAAATTATTAAAAACAATTTTTTCAGTAGCCATGTTCAGGTTTTTCGTCGTAGTTGCTTGTGCTGGTAAGTGTATTTATCTCAATAAAAGGAAACTCGGTAACAATCTTTTTTCTCCTCGGATATTTCTTTCCTTTGTTTGAAAACTTCATGAAAGTATATGCATTTCTTAATTATATTATGAAAGAATTCCATTCAATTATCAATTCATTAAAGTATGTACTATGTAAAATTATTATATTGTATGAACTTGAGATAACCTATTGTCTGTAACATCTTCAGTTTAGTTCAATGTTCTTTTTATTAGAGATACGTTTTTGAAGATGTTTAATCATCAACATTTTTTTGTTGTGTGTCAAACTTTTGAGAAGTTTATGTGTTACTCTGTATTTATAATATAATTTAGAAAAACACTTTTAATATATTTCTATTATATTCTAGGACAGAATTATTATATTTCATTTTCATTCCTTCTGTCTAAATGCCTATTTAATAGAGATGTATTCTTTTAAATTATAATAATTGTCTAACCTGACCTAATCTGTTTTTCAAGTTGCTCTGAGTTCTGCTGGAATTGCAAAGCATTACAACGTAGTCCTTGACCACGGTTTTGGCGGAGCATTTGGGGGACACGGAGGGTATGATGACGGAAAAGACACTCATGGCGCAGAACTTTCTAGTTTAGCCCATAGTTCCGCCATACAGGCCAAAAATGCTGTCCAGAATCAACATACCGCCGGCAGTCACGCTGCGTACGGCATCAAAAGCAGTCTCGCCAGTGCTGCTTTAGGGGTAAGTTTTTTTATGCAAAAAAACTTTAATGAATGAATGGGTCACTCTAAAAGATAAATATATTTTTTGACATTTTACTATACTGAAACTTGAGAAAAATAGTAAAACAAGCCTTTGCATTCCAATGATAGATCAAAGGTTGTTTTTAACGAATTTACTTTTGCCCAGAGCGAAATAGATAAATATATCTCTAAAAACACGCTTATCAACTATTCAAACTATCTGCTTTTTGACTGAAATTGTCAATCGACAGTTTATAACAGTGAGATAAGGTATATCTAATATTAATATGCTATTACTTACATCGTTTTTGAGAGAAGATTTGTAACTGATCAAAATTTATTTTATTATTGATTTATTATTTTCCCTCAACCACGTTTAGAAATTTTTTAAATATCTCGAAATGTCAAAGACGAATTCTGTAAATGCAGTTTTTTGAATTTAGATATTTTTGAACATAAACAATTCTAATATTGGACATAGTATCAATTCTCTTTGCATTCCCTGTGTATATGATATTTTAATTGGGTATATAATTTCTCTCCCTTATCTTTGATATTTATTTCTATTTTTAATATCCTTAAACACTTAGCCACAACATTTTCAACTAAATTATTACCTTATTATTACCATAATAAAACATTTTCTTAATTTTTTTAAGGAATTAAATTTGTTCTTTCACGTAAACTTTTAATTGCAATTGTGTTTATTATAATGTGATGATTGGAACTGAAATTCACATATTTATTTGCACATATCGATTTCTGAACTTGTTTTATGTATTTTCATTTTTTTTAATTAAATAATGCATTTGAGAAAGGTAAAGCACTTTTCTTCCTAATTCTCAAGTATTTTTTTGGATTGTTAATATGATACAAAAATATTTTTAATACCTATTATATAGCCAAATAGCAAATATGTCATCTACATATTGTATATACCAAATAATAGTTTTTTTTGTACAATTATAAACTCTCAACATTTGACAATTTTATTAAGAAAAGACCATTTGTTTTGAACAAGAAAATAGCAAATCTTTCAAACTTCGTTAATATGAAGTGGTTCTTAAATAAGAACCATTAAAATATAGTGCTTGTTAATTTGTTCGATAGATGGCGTTATTAAAGTTGGCAAAAATTTTTATTTTATTTTTTTCAAATAACTAACACATTTTCACCGATTTATATTAAATTTAGAGCGCTACTACTTGTGTAGTGTGTAGTCACTTTCCTTTCGACATAACCAAAGTAACTCCTAAATAAATATGCTCATATTTTTTCAGATGACGTTACAATTTCAATTTATTTTATTATTTATTACCCATGTGTTTTTTATACAAAATTTAATTTAATTGCCATCAAAAATTTAATTTATATGATAATAAAACTGAAATAAAAGTTCCTACAATACAAAAACTTTAATCCGTATATTCTTCCACGAGAATTTTTGTAAACAATCACCAATTTTAAGCTTCTTCTATTCTGTAATAGTGACAATCAAATTTGAACTTCTGTGATTAAACTTAGTTGGAGAGCATTAAGTTAGATTAATTTGAAGATAATTTGCTGGAAGAGGAAAATTTAGAATGAATATGATTCATTTTTCTTTTGTGATTCAACTAGGGGTTATTGAAAACGGTGAACATTCCAACAATTTACATAAAAAATCATGCATTTACAAAATTCTCAACTTAGTTTCATTTTTATTATCAAATACCGCTAGGGGTAGTCTTTCCAGTTCCATGTGTGCAAATATTTCGGTTACTCTGTCAAAATATGACATCTATAAGTATTAACAAACCAAATTTTATTAAAATCCATTTTAGCACTTTAGAGCCATCTTGAAAAAAAAACACCACGTGTTGGTTCATTTACAAATTACCGTGTATGAACTTGTCTTTAGTAATTGCTGTATCCATCTTCTTCTCATTCAGAGATTTCCAATTGGGGAGAAATATACTTGTTAAAAACAACCCCTGAATAGTTTTAGGGCAATATTAAGAAATATACATTTAAGATAACGATTTTTACCTTTATTCAAGTTCTAATAATAACACTGGGTGTTGAAACATTTCAGGCCGCTCAAACCGCACAAGCAGCCCTTGTTGGAAAGCATGCCATCGTCGGCAACCTCAAACAACAACTGAGCGAAGCTCAGAAGCAACTCGAAGGCGAACTCGCCCTGCACCAACAAACCGAAAACGCCGCCCATTCCGCTCAAGCAGCGGCCCAGCAAGCCCAGAACCAACTCAATACCATCACAGCTGCGTTAGCCACAGCTCAAGCGGGAGTACAACACGCCCAGCACGCAGCCGTTGAAGCTGCCAACTCCGCTTCCGTTCAGCAGAACATGGTTGCCGAGGCTAAGCAACGCGTCGCTCACGTATTGGGACAGCTTCAGCACGCCAGCGCTGATCTCCAAGAGACTGAAGTGTCCGCCAGTAAGGCGGCTGAAGCTGCACACATCGCCAAGTCCAATGCAGCTGCCGCTGGTGCTGAGGTCACAGCTGCTGGAGCTAAAGGGGGATATTCCGGGCATCATTACTAAAAGAGACTTTAAAAATACTTTTATAATTTTTTAATAATAAATTTAACATATCAACTACTTGTGTTTCAATTATTTATTTCGTCACCATTATAATAGTTCACTTCAGTGCACACTACTAGGTTCGCAGTTGTTCAGTGTGTTTCGAAATATGAGTACTTAGTGGCATTTGTTGTTAAAATGAGAAAAGTATAACAAAAAAAATGAAGTTATTGAACAGTAGATAATCTAAAGTAAACTGAAAAAATTTGCTGTATCAAAGACAAGATAAATAAGAAAAATGAACTCAAAAGTAAAAGAAATAATGTATTTATTGTAACAGGTAGAAATTGAATTAAGAGTTTTTAATTATAAAATCTAATAGAAGTTAAGTTAAAATACAATAAGTAATGACATATTGGATATATGGTGACAAAATAGTAAGGATAATTTGGGTAACAGCGGGATGAAAAATGACAGTGTATAATGATATGAAAATTATAATGAAATCTCAGTATAAAGGAATAAAAAGTGTCCACAAAATAATGTAATGTAGTTAAAAAAAGAATAAAATGGTATTAAAAATGGTAAATTAAAAATGTATAAAATATAAAATAATCTAACTGGTTGAGATTGAAAATGATATATTAATAAACATTGTAATTAGATATAAGAGTGCGGTGTGAAAGAAAATGATAGAAAAAAGTGGTGATCAAGGAGACAGAAATAAATAGTGAGGAGAATCTACTTCTTGATGAAGAGGAATTAGAAGATATACAAATCATAGCAATTAAAAGAAGTTTAAAATAAGAAGAAGTAAAATAGAATATAGAAGATTAAAAGAAAATCATATGAACTACCAAGAAAAAAAACAAGTGTTGAGGAGAAGAAGAGTATTTAAAGGAAATAGGAAAGAAGAAGTTATTTGGAAGAAAGGAAATTAGGGTGAAGTCTAAACTGACAGATGACTCAATATAATCATAATACTGTCAGGATAGTAAAACATCATTTTGAATTGTCGTAGACATTTAGAAAAGGAAAGGAGCAGTACGAGCCAGGGAGGGGATTCAGACAGTAGCAGTCAACGGAGTGGAGTAGGAAACAGAAGGAAGACAAGACAAAATAAAGGACAGTTCGAGTGAAAGAAAGGAAGGAGAAGAGACAGGAGAGAGATTACAGGAAGGACATTACTAGTGAGGAAAACATAGACAAAAGGTCAACAAAAGTAGTATAGGTAACAAGAAACTATAAGTTTATAGAATAAGTAATTAGCAATAATTTAGCTCAAGTTAGATAGGGAATTAGGAAGGATTTTATAAATTTATAACCTGTTATTTATAATATACGAATTTCAAACTCAATTAAAACAATACTATTTTATTACTATTTAACAAAAGCAAAGAAACAAAATTAATTACATATTAACATTTTCTTCATAATTAATTTCAAAAAGCTTTAGAACCGACTACTGAGATATCAACATGCTCTATAAAAATTTTATTATATAATTTGCAGATAGTACACTAGTAGTCTAGTTGTCATTAAAAATTATTAATTATATTTTTAAATATAATTAAATTATAATTTGAGAATAATTTAAAAAAATATATATAATGAATAAATTTACATTTAAAGATTCAAAATCAAATTAAGTGACATATAAAAAGAGCTAGGGATAAGGGGTAAGTATAGAACATAATTTATTGTAATATTTCAAAAAATTCAAAATTTAAATATTTTAAATACATTTCACATGTTAAATAAATCTTGATAATACTATAAATTGGCGCCTAACATTATTGAATAAATAAACTACACAGAACAAACAAAACTAAATTATTATAAATAAAACACAAAAATATAATTATTTATAGTATTATAATATATGATTCACTAATCACTGCACTAAAATATCTCTAACGATTTAGCACTCAGTTAGTTATTAGTACATTAGCAGTCGTAAATAACTACTAACACATAACTTTAATGTGAAACAGTAATTTGACACTACATATTACGATAATGATATTGCAACATTCAGAAAAGTTCAAAACTCTCATTTAGTGCTCACTAATTAATCTCTTAAATTTACTTAATTTAGAAATCACTGGTGATTCAAGTGATTTAGCTAACAATCAGACTAATAACTTAATATTCATGAGTCCTTACCAACTGTCTGATTAGCGGCAGTACTAAAATATCAATGATATCTTAGCACTCACAAGTAATCAACACTTAGCAGTCAGAAATTGCTAGTAACTTAGCAAGCCTAAGTAACTACTAACATATAAGTGACTATTTAATAAGAAACTATGATTTGACTTTAAATACTACTATAATAATATAGGAAGATTCAGAAATTCAAAACTCTCATTTAGTACTCTCTGACTGCTATAGCTATATTTTATTGATTTTGAAAATATTAATGACATAATATGATGATTTAGCTAGTCAATACATATATTAATAGCTTAATTTCTATGAGCCTTAATAACTTGATGCTTGTTATTAGTGACTTAACACTAAAGCGTCACTAGTGATTTAACACTAGAAATATTAGTGTTTTTGTACTTAAATAAATTATATAACACAGAAGTACCAATAGTGATTTAGCACTAGCGACATTAGCGTTTTAGCAATTAATATATGATTAGTAGTGACTAACTAATGATTTAATACTCATAAGTCATCAATGATTTAGCACTCAGAAGCTAATAGTAAATTAGTAGTCATAAATAACTACTAACACATAACACACAATTTAATATGAAACAGTGATTTGATACTAAATATTACGATAATGATATAGCAATATTCAGAAATGTTCAGAACGCTCATTTAGCACTCATAATTGAATTGAATTGAATTTAATTAATTTAGAAATCATTAGCGAATCAAGTGATTTAACTAGTCGAAAAATCAGACTTATAACTTAACATTTATGAACTTAGCAACTCGATATGAGATCATTGACTTAACACTAAAATATCACCAGTGATTTAGCACTAAAGAATTGGTGATTTAGCAATTAATATGTGCTTATTGACTGAGTACTGAAATACCAATATAAATTAAGCATTAGACATATTAGTGATCCAGCACGACTTAGTACTAAGTTATTAATAGTGATTTAGCACCAGATATTAGTGATTTAGCAATTAATATGTGATTTCTGACTGAATACTGAAATACCAATCTAAATTTAGCATTAGACATATTAGTGATTTAGCACGACTTAGCACTAAATTGTTAATAGTGATTCAGAACTTGGTGATTGGTGACTTAGCATCAAACTATCACCTGCGACTTGGCATTACAGATATTAGAATCTTAACACTAAGAATTCAGTAAGAATTAGTGATTTAGCAATTAATATGTGATTACTGACTAAGCACTGAAATACCAATATAAATTTAGCATTAGACACATTTGTGATTTAACACGACTTAGTACTAAATTATTAATAATGACTTAGCACCAGACATTAACGATTTATAACTTAACATGTGATTGGTGACTTGCTAAATAAGTCTCTGTGACCAATCAATAGTTTTTGGAGAAAAAAAATTAATTTTATATTTCTGTGCTCCCGACCCGTCATATTTTTAAATGCCAATCAAATCCAGTCGGCGTTACGAGTTACGGGAACAACAAATCCGTCCGCAAAAGTGACATAAAACTTGATACGCGCGAATAAAAATTTTATCCTTTCATAAATTTTATATTACACACATACACAATTCCAGTTTAGAACGTGCTGCCGTCTCGAGCAACAATTATGCTAAGTTTTATTCGGTTTACATAAATGACGGTTTTACTGCCAACGCTCAAAGAGGAAAGGCGGGCCCGTAGGTCGTTTGTGGTTGTTTTCGAGGAATGCGTATGGAGCGTCCTGAAAAAACAAATGCAACCGGACGGGTCCCCAGAATTTTTCCCACGAGAACTGATCTCGCAACTACTCTCAGCAACAAATTTTGTGTTAGAAACAATATCAATCGACATCGACGGTTGTTTCTTTGGAATTTCTATCATAACTTCGTTATTTTATGAGTGAAAACATCTGAATTCCTCCCAGACCGGCTATAAAACAGGAATTAATTAAGGATTTATTTGCCTTAAAGGGAGAAATGACAGTTTTATAGTCGGGTATCAGGTACGATCACGATTTGTACCACTGCGATAAAACTGGCACGTCTCCAGAGAATAAAACACAGCATTGACAAATATTTAGGGAACGATAGTGCAGTTTAATAACGGTTCACTTCGTAAAGAAAATACTGGCGATTATTTTCCCAGGATTAAAATAATAATCTCCGTCTGAGAGTAGTTATTTTCACGCGAGCTAGTGATTAATACTCGCTTATCTTTGCTTGCATACATGTCGGTACCGTTGATTGACAAGGGAAACAATACAACTTTAAAGCACAAGCTTTAGCACTATTTTATTATTTCCTGCTTCTACGATGGCTTTTTCATTTAATTACATTGAAAACGAAATTTAAATTCAAAATTATACATACGAGGTTTGTTCAAAAAATAACAGAACTTTTTGAATAACGCGCTAATGGGGATATTTAGTGATATGCGGTTGGCAGCATTGCGTTACGTATAACCTGCTCTATAACCACATGTTCTTGGATTGTTGGTACCTCTTTTAGTTTTCGTGGTATTATTAATTGAATGCAACAAGTTTAACTATTAGAGACGATTTTACAAATGTGCGATTTTCTGGAACAACGATGCAACGTAAAATGTTACGTGAAACTGGACAAAACTTTCACGGAAACGTTTCAACTTTTTAACAAGCTTACGTAGATGATGCTCTGGGTCATACGCTATGTTACGAATGACGTTTTCACGATTTAAAAGTGGTCGTCAGTCCATTGAAGATGATCATCGATCAGGAATGCCTTCGACTTCTACTGATGACTCTCACGTTCAGAAAGTCAAAGATCTGGTGCGTGAAAATTTCCGATTGACTGTCAAAAAAATTGCAGAAGTGGTTAGCATCTCAATTAGGTCATGCCATAAACTTTTGTATGAAAAATTGAACATGTACCGAGTTGCAGCAAAATTTGTTCCTCATTCGATGACCGAGCAACAAGAAAATCGTGTGGACGTTTGTCGGCAACTCTATGAACAATCCAATGACGATGGAACGTTCATTCAAAGGATCATAACGGGAAACGAAATCTGGAATATGCCTATGACATTAAGACAAAAATTCAATCATCACAATGCATTGGCAAAGGATCTTCACGCTCCAAGACAGCACATCAGTCTCGATCCAATCCAATGTGAAGGTGACGCTCACTGTTTTTTTCGGCTTTATAAAATCATGCTTTTTGTATTTTTGCCTCAAATTGAAACAGTGAACCATGTGTACTATCAAGGCGTATTACAATGGTTACGTGAAAAAATCCACAAAAAGAGACCACAGTTGTGACGAGGCAACTCATGGTTCTTGCACTATGACAATGCGCCCACACACTCAGCTTTGTCAGTTCGTCAGATTTGTACCAAAAATCAGATTAGTATCCTCTCTCACCATCCTTACTTGCCAGACCTAGCTCNGTAACTCTGCAACTGTAAAATTTATAAAAAAATGGTTTTAATAAAAGTTGCCCGGAATCATGTGGGCCATGAAAAGAAAATTTTTAGCTTTACAGGGTGTCTCCGCTGAAAGTCTACTTTTAGTAACTCTTCCTATGTATCGACGTTGTACT
This sequence comes from Anoplophora glabripennis, assembly GCF_000390285.2. Taxonomy (NCBI): domain Eukaryota; kingdom Metazoa; phylum Arthropoda; class Insecta; order Coleoptera; family Cerambycidae; genus Anoplophora; species Anoplophora glabripennis. Next base: position 184,624 of record NW_019416863.1, read on the forward strand.
AATACAATTATTGCAAGGCCTTCTTGATGCTGTTACATAGCTACTTTTTCCGACTTTAGAAAAGAACCTGATTTTTCTGGAAAAATGTGAAAGATAAGTATGGACAACCGTATACCAGCCGAAAGGGCATTTAATTTTGCATTTACCCATGATATTTAATATGGGTCATTCCATTTGAAAAAATAAAATTTTCAATTAGTAAGATTATTAAATGTAGGTCTCAATATTTCCGGGTCTGAATAAGGTACACGCTTTGCTCACAAATGAGAAAATAGAGTAATTTATGTCGAAACGAACTGTGAAAACTACAGGTTTCTAACTCTTACGGTTTAGATACAATCTAGCCTCATTTAGAGAGCTAAAATAGTGATTTTTTTAAAAAATAACTAATTATCTCAAAAACGGTAAATTTTAAACAGTATGTACATTTAATCAACTCTACCTAATATTAACTAAAGAAATAAAAAATGCAATAATATATGCATTTAAAATAACAAAGTTATGTAGCGCCCATGCGAAATGGAACACCCTGTAAAGCTAAAGATATTTTCTTTACATGGTCCATATGATTCCAGACAACTTTTATTATTATTATTATTATTTTATAAATATTACTGTTACAGAGTTACAGAAGAATCCCTCGTAGGTGGAACACCCTGTATAATTATTTTGTATTTGTTACTTGCATATCAAAAAGTATTGTACAAAAATGTTTTCCTTAAAGCTGTTATTTAAATTCATTTAAATCTTTTATAGCATTTTCTTTGTGAAAATGAATACTCTGAGGCAAAGAATTTTATTATTAAAATTAAGTATGTTCATTTATGAAGCGTTTTACATACATAATGATATGATGAATTGTCCACAAATAAAAGCAAAACCTATCGTAATTCTATCCATAAAGATGTTGGAAGATGATTTTTTTTTCATTTATTCGTAATACACACCTAAAAGACCATAAAATTTTTAAAGAATTAAGGATTATTGACTAAAAAAATCATTACAACCGTTTCGTTTGTTGTTCTCAGTAAACATTAAAAACTATAAAACAAAAATTACAAATAGATCCTATTGATCCAAGATCCAGTTTACCTGTTTTGCTGCATAAACGAAACAATAGGCTCATTCAGTAGAATTTTTTTTGCATATTCTAAAAGTTTACCCTTTAATTAGTTAGTATGCCAAAAATCAATTTTTTGTGTCAACGAGAAATGTGTGAAATAAATTAATGAAAACAGAGTGCGGAAAAACGTTGAGGAACCATTGCCTGACGTCATAATACCGGTACGGGCGGTTGGCAGAGCACTCCGCTCGCGCTCGCTCCCATCCCATTCTGTGTTAATACACACGGTGTGTGGTTCGCTTGACAATTTCGTTAATCATTGTTTTCATGTTTACATGGGTCGAAACCGAGGATTGTACAAATATTGTATAGTTCCAAGCTGCAAAAGTACCTCAGTATCGACTCCGAATAAAATATTTACTTCATTAGCGAAAAATGAAAAATTTGTGTGATGTTATAGTCCAATTAACTAAGCCTTTAAAACGAAATTTTGCCAACTTGGCTGAATTTTTGATATGAGTTAGTTTAAGGTATATTATAACAATAAGTGAGAGTAATTTTTTGTTCAACCCCCGGCCAAGGGTGGAAAAAGATAAAACAAAGGGCTTTTTCAAGATAACTCAAAAAGGGTAAGAGCTAGAAAAAAAAGTTTTTCATGAAAGTTGTAAAGCAGACAATTCTACATAAAAATGGCCTCTTAACTTTTTCTTAACAGAGTTAGGGAGGCTAGAAGTTAAGGGAAGATTTCAGAAATTTAAAAAAAAATCATAACAAATAGACAAATGATTGAATTTTGTAATTTTTTTTTTCAATCTGCTCTAAAATATGTAACTTTTCTTTTCAAAGAAATAGATATATTTTTTAATTTTTAATAAGAAAGTTATAACAAAAAATCAAATTTTTAATCGTTACTTTTAATGATTTAACAAAATTAAATTTCTGAAATCTTCCCTTAACTTCTAGCCTCCCTAACTCTGTTAATTGTAATAGTACAAGAAAAAGGCCATTTTTATGTAGAATTGTCTGCTTTACAACTTTCATGAACTTTTTTTTCTAGCTCTTACCCTTTTTGAGTTATCTTGAAAAAGCCCTTTGTTTTATCTTTTTCCACCCTTGGCCGGGGGTTGAACAAAAAATTACTCTCACTTATTGTTATAATATACCTTAAACTAACTCATATCAAAAATTCAGCCAAGTTGACAAAATTTCGATTTAAAGGCTTAGTTAATTGGACTACTATGCACGGTTTCCCCAGCGACGGTTTATGACCAGCGGGAAATCATATTTGGGATGGAGGAGCTCAGATCACCGAATTGTGGGCGGAAATTTATACTACATTTTCATGTTTATTGCACCTCGCTTATAAAAAAATTAAAATAGAAGATCTAGGGGAACCTATAAGCAACTCAGAACCACCTTCGTTTTTCTTTGGTTGCAACTCTAGGGGGTTGTAAAATATTATTATTTGAACATTTAGAGCACAATTTTCAACTTTATGCCGGAAAAAAATTTTACCCCATGTAAATGTTCGTGTTCACAAAAAATTCGAAATATGTCGGCGAGAGGGATCTACAAGCAGCTAAGAACCACTCTCGTTTTTCTTTGGTTGCCCGTCTAGGGGGTTGTAAATATTATTATTTGAACATTTAGAGCAGAATTTTCAAATTTATGCCGAAAAAAAATTCTACCCCATCTAAATGTTCGTGTTCACAAAAAAATCTAAATATATCGCCGAGAGGGACCTACAAGAAACTCAGAACCACCCTCGTTTTTCTTTGGTTGTCCGTCTAGAGGGTTGTAAATATTATTATTTGAACATTTAAAGCATAATTTTCAAATTTATGCTGAAAAAAAAATTCTACCCCATCTAAACGTTTCCGTTCACAAAAATTTCAAATACATGATGAGGGGGACCTATAAGCAATTTATTTATATAACAATATTTTACAACCCCCTAGATGGGCAACCAAAGGAAAACGAAGGTGGTTCCGAGTTGCTTCAAATACTAGTCAAAGTACTACTGGCACATACACGTCATCGCATACATCCACAAGTACCGAGTCTAGTACATTGGGTACATTTGTACAAAAATTAAACGCAATAGAAAATGTAGAAAAGCGAACCATTTACGTCATTGAGAAAAATCCGAAAATGTATTTAGATATGCCAAGACATTCTATGTTTATAATAAATATGTTGTGTGAAAAATGCATTTCAACAAGACTTGATATACATTATATCTCTTATACACTCTCTATATACACTTAAAAGTATGGGTATATACTTAATACCTATAGGTAAAAGTATAGGCAAATATGTACACATCTCTTCGACTGCTCGCAACTTGATCGCCGAGTGGCCGGTATCGTGACGTCATTACCTGTTCTCCCGCAGTGTTGACTTTTTTAAGGGACTTACAAATTCAGAATTAAATATATCACTTATTATTAATCCTATTGACATAATTTTTTAAGATATATTTAGGTGGTTGAATACTATCAGAAAATGAAAGAAAAAGTTTAAAATTATATATCACTGAATGGGCCTATTGGACATAAAATAAATGTCTTTTCTCATACATTTCTTGCTACAGACTCTACCTCCCCCCCCCCCCCAAACTTCGCAAAAATCCTAATATCTTTAATAAAATAATAAAACTCTTTTTTGTTCGGGGGAGACGTACCTGGATTTGTTGGAGCACAACATTGATCCAGTCTTGACAAACATTATCGAGAATAATGAGAATTATCTCGAAGACCAGTTGATATTCCAATAAGATGGAGCTCCCCCACACTACGCCCTGCCTGTTCAGCAGTATCTTGATCGTATGTTTGCGAATCAGTGAATTAGGAGAAGAGGCGTCACAGAATGGCCTTCACGATCGCCGGGTTTATCTCCTTTGAACTTTTTCTTGTGAGGTAACTTAAAGTTCAAAATTTATTTCACTCCACCTACCTTCAAGATCTACGCCAACGCATTGTTACTCCAGAAATGTTACGAAATGTGCATGAACGCTTTTTAGAAAACTTATATTACTGTATGGGGGTTGGAGATCATCAATTTGAACACTTAATTGGCTGGCATGTAGTAATTTGCAAATAAATTTGTAAAAAGTAGGTTTTCTTTATTAACCTGTATCTCCGAAACTAATTGTTCAAATTCAAAAAATAAAACACGGTTGTGTAGAGAATTAGAATACCTTTCAAACGAGGCATCACTTAACCCTCCTTCCCTATTAAGATTTTTCTGTAACAAGAAATTTATGTGAGAAGATATTCCCTTCGATAAAAAAATTCGACCTGGCGTTTTTCGGAAAAATAATATTCCTGAGAGTTATTCCCTCTGTTTCGTTTTAAGAACCCACCCTGTATTTAAAAATAATAATTATTATTATTATAAACTTAATTCTGGTAACATTAAATGAATTTTTTGTAGACTTTTAGTGATTTAATATTTAGTTATTTATTTTCAGAAAAAGTGCAAATAAAAATCAGTATGGTTGTAAAACAGTGCAATTAACTAACTTTCAGGTGAACTAAGCTAACACGAACTTTTCAAAAAACGACCAGGATGTTGTACCATTTCTTTTATTAAAACAATTACCCCTTAATTTCTTTGTCCATAGTTCCTAGTTCCCTATATAGTAATAATATCTATATAAAAAAATAAAAACGATTTGAAAATTTAGAAAATACAGTTTAATTAATTTAACAGTTATACAGGGTGTTCCGATGCGAATCGGTCAAATACTCATTTCTAAAGGAAATAAAGTGGCATTTCTAAAAACATCGGGGCTCTGTTAAAATCACCACCAACATAAATATGTGGCAAAAATAAGAAAAGAAAGACTATTAAGGTGTTCTTAGCGACCTATATATTTTAGGTAAAAAATAAATTCATTATCCCAAAAACCTCCCGTATCAAATTCATAGTTTTGGAAGTGATGAAGTTTTCTTAAAAAAATAAAAGAATCAAGTCGAAATGATTTCGATGGTTATGAATTTTTTAAGGAAGCAATATTGTACTAAGTTTGGCCCATTCCTTTTCGGATACCTTTTATAATCAATTATCGAAAAACGTTAATTTATCAAAACCAAGTTGTAAGTATAGTTGTCTTTTGCATAATTTGGATATACTTAAACTTTTTTCAAAGTAAAGAAATGAATGAAAGACTAACGTAATTAAGGCATCATTTAGCTAATTTAATTATCCGCCAATTTCATGCACGATTATGTGCGCGTACCCGCCTAAAAGCTCTAGTTTACTACAATTCCTTCGCTTCATTAATCTGTAATTACTATTATGTTGAATATTGTTCTTTTAATTGCGTTTATCCGGCACAATGTTAAATTACTGATACACTGACTAAATATTTGACCTTATTTTAGAGTGGTTATTTTTTGCCGACAACGATTGCGGCGGATTTTGTAATTTCTATATATTTGGCGTATTTCTAACTGAAAAAAGAGCGGGTTCTTATTAGGAAATTTTGTTTCTTTTTTATACCATTGCAATTGAGCCTTGCACTTTTATTTTATAACGTAATCCATATTCTTTGGTATTTATGTGCAATTTTCCGCATACTTAATTTGTTTTTCATGGCATGTTATTGTCGTAAAAAAATCATGTTAAAAATCTGATAAGTATACTGTAGAATGATGTAGTGTAAAATAAACCGGATTGAATTTATAAAAAAAAGACCTTCATACTTCACTATGACAGTCCCAATCTATCGAGTGTGACGGAGAATTTGATTTTTCTGTGAAAAGTTCTGAAAAGTTTAGTAAAAAAGATAAAGATCATACAAATTCGCTTTCTGAAATGAGTATTAGAGGCAATAAAAAACGTGTAATATACTTTCGTTCCATGTGCATGTGGCCTACAGAGAGAGGGGTATACCATATGGTCCTGTTTTGGAAATAATTTTTATATTCATGGACTTTTTCGATGATGTAAATTAATGTTTTCAGTTCTATATCCAAACCATTTCTTGTTGATTTGACTTAATGTTGTTAGATTTTGAATGAGAATAATTTGTGACTATATTTTCGAAAATTGCCAGTATAAATGCATGACTGTTGGTTTTGCTCTAAAACTTCTTAAAATCTTTCTATACAAAATGATAAAAACAAATACTTCAAACTGTTAAACACATAATTATTATTTGAACAATAATAATGGGATTTTTTCAAAACTATATTAAATAATAAAAAAAAACATAAAACACACCACAGAAATGAGACAACCCCCAAATCCAAAAGCCAAAGGCTTGTGCGGAAGGGGGCTACACTTGAAAAAACGCGGACAAACACCCATTATCCATCGACATTGCCAGTGCCGACACCGGGGATCGAACCCGGACCAGAGTAGGAAGCCTAGCCGAGAAATGCTTGCCACCGCACTCTCGACCGACTGCGCTACCGTGGCGATAATGGCTTATCTAATTACCTAATTGGTTCGTGTTTTGACTCTAACGTCAAAAAATTTCTCTAGAAAATGGTTTTCAAGGTCACAAATGGATAGTCACTGATTACAAAACAATTGGAATTCATCTAATCGAACCATGACCCCTCAACCCCATAAGTCCGTAACTCCAATAATGCGAGGGTGTATAACCATGAATATCATATATCAGGAATCCAAAATTATATCATTCTAGATAACTTTTTCATCACAATGCTCAGGACATGCAACCTATATGAGCTTATGGTATAAACTGTATACTACTGTCATTACGTCATCTAAGTATTTTTCCTTGATGTTATGGTCAAAACACGAATCAATCCGGAAATTATGACAGTATATTCGGGTTCGGCGGGTTAAAATACTGTGGATCTGATCCATAGCTCACCACACATTTTATTGTGGTACTGTGTTATTAATAACAATAACTTCGCATCGACGTTTATTAAATCTCAGTATATTTTTTGTGCAAAATTGATAAAAATAACCGAAATACAAATGGAGGAAAGGGGAGATGTAGTTCTCGTTGACCTCTCCTACTTTTTTCAAATGTATTGTGTTTTGTGTTCTTTCATTGTACTTTCTTACGTTTGTTGAGACTAGATGTGCTATAATCTTTTCTCCTCTGTTCCTGCTTTAATTTTTTATATGAAAATTATACAAAAATACAATGAAATTATTAACAAAATTATTTTTCTAAATTTACATTTACACCTTGAATACTTTCGCTTAAAAAATTGTCACCTGGTAAAGCTTCTGGACTAATCTGCATAGCCGTCCTTTATCAGCTGAAAATTCGAAATTCACAGTTTTTTCCGGAAACTGTCTGAAACGAATTATACTTAATATTTAAAAATAGTAAGCATATTCTCCTATAATCGCTTTGCATTATTTGGTAATCGAATTATAATTTTTTTAGTTGTTGTGTATTTCAAAATTACATCAAACTACACAAAACACAAAATAAATTGTTTGAAAGTAACCAATGTTCCGATAAATGGGCAGCATCTTTAATTAAATCACCTGCTTCTGTACCAAATTTAATTATTTTTTTAGGTTTCAAGCATGTTTAATCGGTGGCCAAGCGGTTCGAGGCGTCAACTGATGAATACCAACTGTCGCGTTCGGTCCACGCGACCGTAGGACCGTAGATCAGTTCTGTTATATTCGTAGAGAGGAATTGGGCACCTACACTACGGATGTGAGATGTTGATGCCGGTCGGCGTTTGACCATCCCCCTAATTAATGAGGTTTTCAGGGTTTTCCTCAGCCCTGTACTGAATGGTGGTTAGGGCTTACCAAGTAAGTCGTTCCTAGGCACACATACGACCTCTGAATAATAATAATAATATGTCGCCCTCTCTCCCGCACAAGTCTTCAACTTCTGGGCTAATGATATAACATATTTATTTCCTATTTTTTATGTATATTTCTAAAGAATATTGCAAAAGAATTTGAAAAAATCCTACTTTTGAAATTTGAATTTTCATTTGATATTAAACTTGTTACTTCCTAACATTATTGTGATATAGGTACCGGAGTTTTAATAAAAATATCGGTGTCAAAGTCATCCGAATGCTAGGGGCTAAACTATGTGACATGGCATATTATTTTTTTGATAACTTTTTGTATATAATTATGTAATTAAAACTTATTTTTAAAATTTTTAAATATATGTATGTTGAACAATATTCAGTAACGTGTCTTAATAACATGTCATAAATCATCACAAATAAAAATGTTAATACATCCAAACACTTTTGCAATCGATTTTATTTCTTAACACAAAAATTTTTATACACTTAAGTCATAAAATATACCTATTTCAAGTACAAGTAATTCCGTTTTTCCAGTAAATCGTTTTTCTGAGCTCAAAATCTAACAGTTCATAGTGCGTATGTAAATATCCATTCCATCATAACATATGCTATTTTAGTATGGGGTCATGCTCCCTCTATGAGAAAAGTTTTTATTTTTCAGAGAAAAATTATTTGAATCATATCTGACCTTGGTTTTAGAGATGACTGTAGAGAGCAGTTTTCTAAATTGAATATACTAACTGTACCCTCTGCATAATATATACTTCAATGTCTTATTTATGTCAAAAAACATATACATAACTTTGAAATCAGAAGTGAGATTCACTCTTATAATACCCGAAAGGGCACCTACTTATGTAATAAATTTCTAAGACTTAGTAAAACGCGGGTCGGTACTAATTATTGGGCCATCAAATTTTTTAACATAATACCTTACCAAATTCAAATTCTTAATGAAAATAATTTTAAATCAAGGATAAAAAAATACTTAATAAAAAATGCCTTTTATATTTTTGAAGATTTTATTGACAGTAATGTAGCTCGAATATGAATGTTATCATTAATCTTAGTATGTCGTTTATCCTATTTATTTTAATTAAATTTAAAAATTTTTGAAATGCCTCTTTCTCTTCTACTCAAGGTAAAATAATTTTTCAAATCGGTTTGTTGAAAGTCAAGTAATTCAATAAAAACTGCGGTTTCAGGGAATTATAATCTAAACAAATTAGCGAAACGTAATCATGATCTTTAACTTCCTGGCAAAAGGCGAAATAGTTTCTGAAAACTGAAATTTAATTCTTGTTTGTTCTTAAGAATTTGCTGGAGCACATTTCGAGCATTTTATTATATAATTTTTATTTTGACTTGACTTAATATTTTTTTATAAATGTGGAAACAAAAACATCTTGTAACAACGTTGCCAAACGTTAAAGCAAGAATATAGGATGTTTCTCTGAATGATTGCATTATTTGAGAATGTACACATATCATGTATGTGTTTTTCTATTAATTATTTAAACATTTCATTTTATTTTGAATAATTAATGTTTACTAACATTTAACTAACTGTTTGGTGTGTACTAGTTGGAGTATGTAGCCCAGTTTTATTCTATCTATTGACTTCTAATATAGTCCTATCTACATTTTTTCCCAAAAACTACAAATAAATTTAAATAATTTTATTTCTTACATCATTCTCACTATATGCTTCCATAGACGTACACTGTGTTCAAAAAGATAAGTATACGGTGTACCTACTTATGCCCTGTATCAAATTAATCTTTTAGCGTAGGTAGATATCTATATTTATTTTATTTGTCACATTTTTTTATTTATTAAATTCCAGTATTTAAAAATATTCTAACCAATGTTGTGGTGAAAATATATTTTTATAAATGAGTTGTTACAGTTGATTTGTTTTATGTACGTAGTTGTTTGATTGTTTTGCTTTGTCGACATTACCAAAACTGAAACTCGTACGATATATTACTAACCCGTTTGTAATTAATTATGTATTATATAAAACAGGCACTTTTTAACAAAATTTCCGATATTTTATTTATATTCCAATAAAACATCGTTAAATTAATTGATTAGCAGAAGAAACCTATTCATGACATAGCAACTCTTCATGAAAGGCTTAACGAGACATAAACAAATATATCAATTAAGGTTTTTAATCCATCCGAATATTATACTAAGTAAGAATTTATTTAAAAAACGACACAATTTTTATACAGTAATTGTAATTAATAAGAAGTTACTTCTATTTGTGTGGTTTCTAGACGCGAAAAAAGGAGTCATGTAGCGGTAGATTTAGTTATGCTTTTTTGGTAGATATCGAATTAGCTCTCACTGGCTGACATAACCAGACGACATGGAAATATCCTGCTTGGAATGGATGGAAGTTTTTATTAAGGCCTTTTGCTTATATCAACCAAGTTTGACGCGTTGCATTTTCTAAAATATTAGAGTGCTGCTTTTTAAATCACTTATTAAAATTCATTTAGAATACATACATAATTACATTGTTACAGCATTGTAACGGGGTGATTCACAAATGGTGACCAAAAATGAAACCTCGTATTCTTTGGAGAATTTTAAGAGGAGTCTTTCGTATAAAGTTTTTATCTTCGTTAAAAAGATACAGGGTATTAAACTAATTTTATTAAATAATTTAAAAACTGGTAAGTGAAATAATTTGAAATTAGGCACATGTATTTATGTAAACATTGTCCAAAATTTGATGCCTTTTTCTAAAATTTATATGCTCCAGTGGCGGAATTACAAGATATCGGTGGCATATTTTTCTAAATAAAATAGTACGCCACTGCTTTACGGTAACAATAATGATATTTTCGGATTCTTCTTTCAATTTTCTACAAATTACTATCTTCTTATGTTTTTCGAAAAAAGCCTGATTTTCGAGTGAAACTTAAAAAACGAACTGAAAACACTTTCACTTAAATCACATCGTCCCAATCTATTATCACGTAGAGGCGTATATGTATATCCATTTCTTGGATTATACGCCCCTACGTGATAAGAGGGACGACATGACAAACACTAATCATTCGATTATTTAATCGAATAAAGAATTAATAACATTAGTTATAATTTTAATGTTTTTGTTTGAGTGAATACTCATTTTCACGAACAATCTGATCAAAAGCACTATTTATTCTTTCTTCGAACTACTCATAATGTCAAAGTTGCTATCGCAGCCTACTATATAATTTTAAACCAAATTTTATTCGAATATATAAGTGTGTTCTCAGTTACTTTTTTAAGTTTTACTCATTTTGTCACCATTTGTGAATCACCCTGTATTGAACTGTTAAAATACTTGAGGTTAGGGATATCCTCTGTTGGGACTTTCTGTGCCCTCAGCAAGGCATTTAATTGCGTCGACCACGACACAGTGTTATCAAAAACTTAATGTAATCAATCAGTAAAATCTAAGTATGTACATATGGGAGTTCCACAGAGATCTATTCTGGGTCCTATTTTATTTATATATTATACACTTGACAATGATTTGAACTTTATAAATAGACTCATTATCATCATTAATTTTAGATATACAATTAGGGTAGGTATAAATGCAACGAAGTTCTTGATTCTATAATTGATTGATATACATTGATTGTCTTTATTTCACCATTGAAAAAATCATATGTTGAGATTCCACACAATAGAGAAAAATATTGTCCCTTACTGAACATCAATTTAAATGGATATGTCTCATTGGAATTTAAAGATGTGTTAAATTTCTGGTGATACAGTGGACAAGTGTTTTAATTGGAAAATGTACTGTAACTAATCGGTACCTATATTCAGCGTGTTTTATTTTGAGAAATTTCATACACAACTGACAATGTTTTACTAAGCCCAGGTATCTTCTAGAGCGAAATGTGGGATACTCTTGGAGGCATTGGCAATTGGAATTTGAGATTACGTCCTACTATTTAACTAATAAATTTTGTTTTCCTGTCTTTATTAGTAAATTACGTTGAAAATATCATGGTATCTTCATCGTTAAACGCGTTTATCCCGAATAAGATTTATTGCACCAATCAAACAAATTAGCTTCACTTAAAAAAGAGTACAAAAATCTTAAAAATAGAGATAAAAGTCTGTAATTTGTTAGAGGGCCAACACTGTCTAAAGCGCTTTGTCTTTGGACCTCCAAAGTAGCTATAAGTTAGTAGAAATACCTTTAAATAACGTAGCTTTTACTAAAACTATCCAATTTCAATACAGAACAAAAAAGTTATGACGAAAAATATATTTTCAACCCTTAAATCCAAGAAAAAAAATGAATATATTGAAATTTTAACGGTTGCCCCACTTAAGTATATTTTCATTTACTGTAACAGAATTATATATGTTAGTCTTAAGTGTCTGTGTAGAACATTTATTAGAAAGTCTTATTTAGAAAAAATTACTACATGATATACAGGCTGTCTGCTATAAGAGGGCCATTCCTATGAATCACGCTTAATTTACGACGCACGTCAAAAATAGGAAAAAATAAGCAATTTTTTGTATCCGCAGCCTGCTTCGATGACAATTTTTTTTTTGTCCGCGTAGAGGGCACAACAAATTACATACGATACTTCAAAAATTTGTTTGCACCAGGTGAAAGAACAGATATCAATTTTACCATGAAATTTTATTAAAATAAGTTTTCTCTATCCCTTAAAATAAAAAAGTTAGACGGCCATAAACTTACGGTACTTTTCCGGTTTTTTCATGATTTCTCATAAAGTTGGCCATGGACCTCAAATTTGTTGTTACAAGCATCAAGGCCACAAAAAATGCAAGAAAAAGAAAAAACATATACAGATTTTTGACATGCATTTGGTCGAGATATATCGAGATACCTACATAGGAGTGGCCCTCTTATAGTAGACAGCCTGTATTTACGTTCATTAAAAAATAAATCCAGCAGTCCTATATGTGATCTTTAATATTTTTTTCTAAAAATGTATTTATGAGGCTCTCAAAGAATCATATTACTTTTATAGGATAAATAGAAGAATAGAATTAATAAAAAAAATCCAGGATGGTAATTTTTTATTGGAAAACTCTGTAGATGACATGTATAATTGTAAATTTTGAGTATGACTTTATAAGAAATAATGTGCCCATATGAAGATCATTGACAAATCCTTAAGGATAATTTTTTTCGAGAAAATTATATTACAAATTCAATCGTGGCTTCAGAAGTGATGTTTCCAATTTTTTTTAAATACTTATGCATTTGAATTGAAGGAAATAGAGCTAAGTACTACTTTAATCTTTTAACAGTACATCTCGGACATTTACTTCCTAGAAATATATTTTCCGGTACCTTCTCTTTGTTCTCTTTGATTAAACTGCAATTATTTATAATAATTTTGTATTAAAAATATTTAGTTATGTTTCTACAGCGTTTAATTCCTGACATAAATGAAATTCGAAATTTCTTCGTAGCGTTATTATTTGTTATTAGTAGAAAAGCAAACCGAAAAAATTTCCCGTTTTCCTTCCTAGTTACTCTAAAAATATTAGCATAAGCGTAGACATGGGTTTGTAAGAAGGTTGTACTTAAATTTACTTTTATTTTTTTACATAGTTTTAAATAGTTCCAGTAACGCTACTGCGCGTATGATTCTAAACATCTTGCTGTTGATTAAAACATCTTATTTGTTTAAATTGTAGATTAATCTACTCAGTTTAATCAAATAAACCCAAAACTACTTTTTAATCATTTTTAATGGGATAACGTCAATTACGAGTACTTCTAACTCCTTGTGGGATATTGACCTTCGTTGTGTTTGGGTATCCGATTTTTTCCTCAACCAACAATCTAATATTAATCACGAACTGGGATGTGAACCAACTATCTAAATCATTTTCAAATTTCTTTCACAGCTGTTCTCTTTTATTTTTTCGATCCTTGCATTGTTGTCATTTCTGGGTTCTCTTAAATAGTATAAAAGTTGCACAATCATTCGCGTTCCACTGTTTTGTAACATAAAAATCACCACAACTTCCAGTTATTGAAATATGTTTGTTTTTGCACACATAAGTATAAAAAATGTACTTTCTAAATGAGAAATGAGGTACACAGTGCTGAGTGCTTTTTTTGTTAATACGACACAATTTACAAATTTATACCCATATTTGTCTTAGGAGCCGTGCCTAACATAAACTAAAAAGATTGATTTGAAGAGAAAGAAGAAATGTTAACTTATGTGTTCCATTAGAGGACTTGCATCCAAATTGGAGCGAATGGTGTTGAATTCTTTGTCAAATGAATATTTTCGTTTTGCATTTCCTCTTCCTAGACATATTTTTTATGTATCTGAAATATAGATTAATATAAAGTAAAGAAAGAATAATTCCATCGAGGACAATTATTATTTAATAAATTATTTTGACATTTGGGAGGGCTAAAAGTTAAGTACGTTATTATAATACGCAGGAAAAAAATTTAAAAGTTCAAATATTGCTCTATAAAAGATATTTGACAACGATACAAGATTTACTACAGATATTTGATGAAAATCAGATCTTTACAAAACGCTGTCCCGATATATTCTTTTAATGCTTATTCATTTAATTATTTATTAAATAATGTCGGAAAAAGGGCAAGTTGTGCATTTGTTCGAACTCTTTATATAACATCAAAGAGTGTACACAACAACGTTGTACTATTTCGGATATTCAAGAATTGTTAATACAATTTTTCAACTAACACCCAAAAAATTTTCTACAAACTTTTGGTTTAATTAAAAAATATATTTACGTTTAATTTACATTTTACTTACTATGTAACACCTTACATCTATAAATCGGAACACCCTATATAATGACTATTAACTTTTATTATATATTTACATGTCCTCAAAGAAGTGTCTAATTTTGGAATATGTAAGTATGAATATTTATGTTGTGTGTGTGTTATTTATTTGTGGCATATTTTTCATTTTTTTAATAGTTGTAGAGTATTTTGCCACATCGAATTAATTTAAAAAATTAAAAATTTCTTAAAATGATTATTAAATTTATAAACTTTTTTGTCTCTTGATACTTTTTTCGTAAAACGCAATGTTTTCGAGAAAAATGTCAATATGTGATCGAATGCATATCGTGATTCGCCATTTTCTCAAAAACGTTGCGTTTTACGATAAAAAATATCAAGAGACAAAAAAGTTTCTAAATGCAATGGTTTTCTAGAGAACTAATAGTTTTTAAGAAATTCAAATATACGACCAAATTTTTTTAGTTCCAAAGACGGGGCCCACGAAAAAGTGTCTTAAGGGTTCCCCGCCAAAAAGCGTAGCACTATCAATTCCACATGTCACAAAACTTCTGTGTACCAAATTTAGTGATTCTCGTACAACAGGGTTCCGAGATATAATAAAGACTATCCTTAGGGACGGATTTCAGGGGGCTGTAACTCCGAAAGAGGGAACCACTTGGCAAAAATAAAAAATACGTGTCTTTTAAATTTGTCTCAAGAATCTATGATCAAATTTTGTTGCATTAATTTGGGACGCCCTGTATAATATATTCGAAAATTTATACCTAGGTTTTCGTCTTCTGAAATTATTTTTGATGGTTTAAATTTGTTAGTTTTTGTCTGTTCTCATAGTTAGAGTTATTATATGATATTTATTTTATTCCCAGAATACCCCAAAAATAAGAAAAATGTCTACATTAGTCTTATGTTTTTGTACCCAATTGACTCAAAATCTTATCAAAGGTAGATCCTATTTCTATAAAGATTCTACACCACATATTAACAAAGAAAGTTCCTGCAACATTTGTCCGGAAATAACTCGTCTTTTCCATATACAGGGTGTTCGAAGTCGATGAAAATATATATATCAAGTTAATGTGGTTATTTCAATAATAATAATTTTTATTTTTAAAATAATTTAATTATTTGACACTTTTAGCAATAAGCATGGGTCATGAATAAACAATTTATAATTTTTTTTCGGAGATGTATTGTAGCACCATACGGCAATAATAAATAAGTTTTGAAACTCTGTCGTGGTATTGAGAAAAAATTGAATAAACTTTGTAAAAAAATGCGAACGAAAACTGCTTTGTTCAAATTTGAAACAAATTTTAACGCCTTGTATCTCGAAAATTAAGTGTTTCCTGACATGTATTGTAGGAACTTCTTTTGCTGATTTATTGGTAGAATCCGCTATTAATGTTTAACCAGGTATTTTAGTTACATCTTGTATATTAAGACCTAATTGTATGATTAATGAAATAAAATTAAGCCATCATCCAGTCTAAAGTTTCATCAAAAATTTACTTCGCTATCCCGTACTGGTTCCTATTGAATAGTTTATAGATAAATAGAAACACGAATGCAAAATATTGCAAAAAATACGCTTTTATAATTAGTAGATAATATATTTTTCCACGGTAACCATAACACATATTGAAGGTAACTGTTGCAGGTGAAAAAAGGATGTGTCGGAAGTGAACCAAATAATTGCACATTTCGCCGATTTACAGCAAAACTTCACACTGTCAGCTCTCTTAACAGGTCATTAGCACGCCTATGGACATTTCTTACAATTTTTACGCTTTGTGCACAATATACGTAGGACATGAAATCGATACAATATGTCCTACCCCTCCAAGGGAATGAATGGCCAAGGAATATAGTATAAATATTCGTATCAGCCAAAATCTAATCACACTGACTTCCAGTTCCTTAACTCATAATATCTAGCCTTGGTTAGTAACAGCCCTAGGTAAATGAATTCAGGAATTATTTTATACATAGAATTAATATTTTTTGTTGGTTTTCAGTGAAAATGTTCAAGTTTTTCGTGGTTCTTTCCTGCGCTTGTAAGTATAATCCTTTATATAAAATTCGTAGCTAGATTTTTTATTTTTAAGTGACAACTATAGTTTTAAAAATTAAATTCATAAATATTTTTTATTTTTATTTACTAGTTATCTATCTAAAAAATATATATATTATTTTATAATATTAGAATCTATATAAAAATATAGTGATAGTATTTTTTTAGAAATAGTTATTAAATTGCCAGGCTTATAGTTATTTTGCTATTTTGTTATTTTTATTCTTTAATTATCATGTTTATTCATTATGACATTACATATCTTGCATCTACCAATATTAAATAATTTTTCAAAATTATTGTTGTGAATAATCGTTTTTACCATTACTTTACTTTAAAAAATATTTAACTAATTCAAATCAAGTCAAAAAATGTTCCCAATATTCTCATCTATGAATTCATATATGCTTTTTGACGCCAATATTTTGACGCCAATATATAGGCATCAATAATACGTTATTTAATTAATAACTAATAAGATTGTGGAAAACAACTATTCTGCGGACTAAAGCCACATTCAGCATTTTAGGAAAATCTGTAAACTTGATTCAATTGAATACTTTTTAAAATTTGAAGCATTTTTGTTGTTTTAGTTTTTTTATTGATAATATTTGGAATATTATTATTCTAACCATAGTAAAGATTGACAGATAAAAATTCACTTTTTTCAGTAATTTTTTTTTAATTCATGATTTTTCAAAAATTATAATTTCGCGATACATTTAATGTTTTGAAATTTTAAAAAGGGTCTCATTTGTAACCTAGTTAGGGATTTGCGGCTTGAATTGAAGTGCTTATTTTAAATTTTGTTTTTAAATAATTTCTATTTCAATTTAAATAAAAAAGTTTGTATTTAATTTTGAATTTTAGTTCTAAATTTATCATGTTAACATATTAACCGAATAACAAATACAAATGCATAATTTTATCTTTCGTTTTTACTAGACACACAAGGCTTCCGAAAATTTGTTGTTTAAAATAGCTCTGGACAACTGTCTTTCAACAGAAGCATAAGATGATTGTGTTAATGAAAATCTTTGAGCATTAAACTACGTCCAGAAAAACCTTGATATATTTCAAATAATTCAATAAAAACAAATTAACAACGTTAGTTAAACGAATAGCTTTAACTTGGTTTACTTAAGTACTAATAAATCAAAATTGTATTAAAAATATTAAAAATATAAAATAAAAACTCTAAGGATTGAAAATTAATAGGTATCAAATTTGAACATTTATATTTAATATTTTTATAAATTTTTGGATATCTGCGTCAAGTCAAATTAAACTGTTCTGTCTAAAATCACCATTCTAGTAACTTAATGAATCCATAGATCTAATAGTACTCGAATTTTTGCATTTCAAATGTAGGTGAGAAATAACCTACAAAGTATATTATATTTTAAATGACATTGCTACTCACACCCCATTGGCATAAAGCACTGCACTACTGACAGAGAGTGACCTTAAAATCCTTGGGTACTTATAGCGGTATGATAGTTGACTAGTGTCGTACTAGGCGAAATAGACTTTACTGATGACAGTTCGGAATTGGTCTTTATCTAGTGATTTTGTTAGCTCTTTACTAGATATTGTTGGCGTAAGTCAATGCTGCCCGGAGCATATAGTACGCAGAGTAGTTGTTTCACACAGTATCATTAGTTATAAACATTTTCTCTTTATTATTAATTTTATCTTAACCTTCATCAAAACGACGTTTACTTTCAGTTGTCCTAGCAGTAGCTAGCGAACAGAACGAGAAAGAGGACGTAGCACTTGACTTAGAGACTGAGGCTAGTCACCATTACGACAGCTATGGAAACCACGGTTACGGTGACCACGGTTACGGCGGAGAGTATGACGGAGGCAAATATAGCAAAGGTGGAGAACTTTCCGGTCTCGCTCATAGCTCCGCCATCCAAGCCAAGAACGCTGTCCACAACCAACACACGGCTGGAAGTCAGGCCGCCTTTGGGGTCAAGAGCAGCCTTGCCAGTGCCGCTTTGGGGGTAAGTGGATCCATGTCTATGTCGTTTTTTTATAAGCGCTTTATTGACTTTATAACTGACAAAAAGGAAAAGAAGCGAAGACCCTTTTCCACGAAAGGGTCTATCATTTTCAATTTGAACAGATGCAGGTTTAAAAATATACACGTTTCGTTTGGTGCGAATATGCCTTCGCCGGCCCTACTAGAATCAATCATTCCTTGTCTAACTGATGCAATAATGAGATAAGTTACAAATCGTTTATTACATATGTGTTGGTCTTCCGCACTTGTCTTAGATATTATTATTTTTCTTAGTATAGAAAAATGCTTATTTATCCGATTCTTGTATCTAGTACACTGTAAAAAAAATCACTCAATTTTACTTAATTTTACTCAGTAATGGATACATTATACATTTCAGTCCACATCCAAATGAGTGAAATTTTCACTATATTAGTATGAGTACCTACAACTAAAATTTTATGAGTGAAACTATTGCAACAGAAGTCAGTGAATTTTACTCAAATTCGAGTTTCTGCTAACTATCAAGTGAGCGACTTTTAACTCTATTCTGAGTACTTTCCAATTAAGAGTTCAGTTTTTTCTATAAATTTAACTATTATTGAGTCATTTTTTACTTGATTTATATTCTCTTTAAATTTTAATTTAAATATCATTGTATTAAAGTCATAAACTACACAGATCTGTTTTAGAGACACTATTTTAGGTCTCGATTAAAAGAATTGGTCATCGGACAAATCTTGATTGCCATAATCCATATTGTAAGTTACAGATACATCAGTAAGTACAGGTAACAATCTAACTATCCGTTTGTTTCACCAAATCTTAATCGAGACTTAATATATTATTGTTTTTAATTATTGTAATCAAACCACTGCATTTAAACACAATCGTTACCAAAATAACCGGATAAACGGATACTTGTCCATCACGCCACGAGATGGATGACCTAATAAGGACGATGGGAAAAGACAAAGACAACGCACGACAATCATAGAATGGGTGGGGTCACTCTATAATGAGGACATTTGCTCTGATTTAGCAACAAGTGTACCAAGTACGAGTTTGTCTGGAGAATTTATTTAACGGGAACTTAGGTATATTGAAGTGAAAGTACTCAGTTTTAGTTCAAATATTATCACAAATGAGTAAAATTATTAAAATTCTCAGTATTGAGTGAAAATGTATTCAATAATTTCACTCAATTGATTCACTCTGTGCCTTTATTACTTTCACTCAGACCGATTTTTTTACAGTGTATAAACATATCCCATTCTTGAACGATCCTTTGGGCATATCAACATTATTTATACTTCAGTTTAACTCACTCTAACCCTAATGAAAATGTTGTACCTATGCAAATGACATGACAACAAAAAATACAACTTTTTTTGCCGCTACTGAACAATTTACATAGTGTTGCTTGTTCCTCTTCTGGATCTTCTATTAGTTTTAATAATTTTCCAGACGATTAGGAAACTACTTACTTCTTTCTACACATATCAAAAATACCAGGTTTCAGTTATTTACTTTTTAAACTAAGCAGCCAATGACAAATTTAGAGTTGTATTTTCAATTAGGATATAATTTTATGTCACCGTTGAGAATTTTCATTCTCCATTTCTTGAGAACACCAGCCAATAAAGAGTAGTACCTATCTCAGGTTTTGTGTCTGGTAGCTTCACTATTTTTCTCCGACATGCTTCAAATATACTCATGATTGTGGGAACCATGAGCACTATTATCATTTGATGCTTTTTTGAGAATACATTTGATCGCCTTTCATCATATCTTATCTTTATCCTCATTTCCATCATCATATTAGTTATCTCCTGCTAGAATCGTGCAATAATGGGATAAGTGCATGTCACTTATTGCGTTCTTGCATCTCATATGTCTCGATCTTTTGAACTTAGTTTTTGTTCTGGTAATTCCTTTGTCTTAGATATTATCAAATTTGTAATGAGTTTGTATCTCATAACTCTTTATACAGAAAAATGTTTTGAACGTCAATTATCTACTTCTTCAACCTAGCGTAAACATATCCTTTCCTTGCGCCATTAATGATTTCTTTAGGCATATCAAAATTATTTATACGAATACTTCATTTGTCATGCGTCAAAATTGTTACAAACATTCTCTTCCTATTTTCTAAGCAGTTTTTCATATAACTTTCTGTTACCGTTGAAGATTTACAATCTGCTAACAAGGTAACTGACGTAGTAGCTAGTAGGTGAAGCATTTTCAGTTCTTTTCTCATATATTTTGTGGACATGTCTATAAAATTATGGGATAAATGTGTGTCATCTCTGAAAACATGAATCGATCTTTCTTCTCATAACTATTGAATGGAGAATCGATTGAGGCGAATCATGTACAGATTGGAAGCTAAAATTAGGCTGCACATAATGCGATAGCGAACTTATAACTTTAAAATAGTATGATAGTACTTTGAGGATTACCTTGAAAATTGGTCCTCCAACATTTGATGATTTATATCTATACTAGGTGACCAGTATCCTAAAGAAGTGAAGAAGGCCTCGTTGTATTAATTTTTAACAAGAAATTTAATACCCCAGGTTCCAAGATGATAGATTTTGAAATGGTCAGGTTTCAAATTCGTTAAAATTATCTTTTACGAATAATTTAACACATCGTTAAAATAGGCAACCCGGTTTGAAAATTAACCTTGTAAAGTATATAACTTAATCACAGTTTCGATATTTGCTGGAAAGAATTTAAAGTATAGGTACTGGTTCTCAATTGTAGCACTTGCCGTTGTATTTTTCTTTCTTTACGAAACATCTAACTTCGTTTAAACTAAACTTTATTCTTTCTTTCTTCTCTTCTTTCCGCATTTTTTTATGTAAGTATTTAAATAAACTTGTTTTTCTAGGCTGCCCACGCTGCCCACGCTGCTGTCATCGGCAAACAAGCGATCGTAGGCAGCTTGAAGAAGCAATTAGCCGAAGCTGAACACCAGCTCCAGGGAGAGATCGCCCAATACGCGCAGACCCAAGCTGCTTCCCAAGCCGCCCAAGAATCCGCCCAGCAAGCCCACGCTCAGCTCAACTCCCTCACCGCTGCTTTAGCCGAAGCACAAAGCAGGGCTCACCATGCCAGCCAAGCTGCTCTCGAAGCTGAGAACTCATCGGCAGCCCAGCACGCCATGGTCATCGATGCTAAGCAACGCGTGGGTCAGCTTGCGGCCCAGCTCCAAAACGCCGCCCATGAATTACAGGACACTGAGTCATCGGCTAAGAAGGCGGCCGAAGCTGCTCACATAGCCCAGTCTAACGCTGCCGCCGCCGAAGCAGCCGTAAAAGCTGCAGCTGCCAAAGGTCATTACGGATACTCCAAAGGGCACTATTAGAATAATATTGTAAACTATGTTATTGTATAGCAGTTTTTGTTTTAAATTCGCTTTTTTATTTTGAATAAAAAATATTATATATTATATATGTGGTGTTCTTCATTTTTATGTCATCATTTTTTACAAAATACGTGTTAAAGACTATAAATACCTAATATTTAAAAATACGACAAACAAAATAAAACGTCGTGAAATTTACCAAAGGGATACAAGTAAGGTTATGCGTATTTATTCACATCACATTGTCGTACATATTCAAAAATTGCATTGTCTTATATCTGCTTAATTTTCTAATGGTGTTTCATAAACAGTGGATTGGAAATGGCCCCATAAAAAAAATCAAGCGGATTTAAGTCAGGATATCGAGCAGACCAAGGGTAAGGTCCATTTCGTCCAATGAAAAAATCTCTACTGATATGAGCCGGTGCTCCGTCGTGCATAAATACCATTCTTTGTCTGGTTGCAATTGGAACATCTTCCAGGAGTTCATTCACGTGATTTTGTAAAAATGCTCTATAAGTATCACCATTAATTAAGTCTCAATGGTAGAAAAGCGGGACCAATTAAGAAATCACCCACAATGCCTACCCAGACGTTTACTGAATACTGATACTGGTTCTTGCTTTTGTAACAAAAGCCGGAACGCGTAGTTAGTAGTTATTTATTTGTTCTTGGAACGGATGGTTCAAAAAGTAAAATATTTCAGTTAACACTAATTTATCGAAAGTTAAGGGCTCTCAAGTGGATTTAGCGTCGTCCTTCGGAGAAATTTAGCAATATTTTTTAATAAGTTCACTTAGACTGTCGGGGCCATCTGTTGAGCAGATATAAAGAGAAAAATCGATATTTCAAATAATGCGCGAAATGCATTATTGCAAAGAACGTAGGAATTCCAAGAATATGTTGTTAAATTGATAATAATTGGAAAGGAAAGTAATAGATCAAATAGCTGGTTTTTAGGCGGATTTTCCAAGCTATTAAGAATTGACTAATCCGTCCCGTATTGCTACACGGAGTCACTAGAGGAAGGCTGGGGTTACTTGTAAGTTCAGTTAGTCACAGAATTATTTACATAAATGTAAGTCCAGTCAATTAGGTAATTATTAACATTGTACAGTTATACCAAAGCGTCCCGATATTCAGGTTCCCGCCAATAAGATAAGAACAGAAACTTCTGGATCCAAGAAATGGGCATGTTGAAGCGAGGTGTCGAATTCAGGAGAGATCCGAAAAACAGGAGTTCTTCCTTGGGTTTCACATTGAGCAGTCTACTTAGTTTAGAGTTTCGGGTTAATTTAATAATGGAGTCATTCCAAATTTTGCTATGGATTGCGCGTTCCCTGAATCTCGGTACACTGTCGCGTGTCAATAAATTAATACTGTTGTTCGAGCCCGTTGTGTCGTTATTTTGTTTGTTTGTTCTGTTTTATTGTTATTAAAACCCTTCCTGGAAGTTTTGGTGTTTGTTTCTTGTTTTTCCAACTTCCGGATTACCTTGTACATGAGCGACATACGGTAAGTGTCTGGTATTCATTCTCTCAATGTACAAGATTTCTAAGTTCCCACGTATTAATTAAAATATAATGATAATCAAGTTTATCTGCTTAAAAGTGTAAACAATACCTGGCATAAGATGAAAGGATTTTGGTTTATCATGTTTTGCATCCACTGTCATAATTCTATTCGGCGGGAAAATCACGAGGAAGAAGTACTTGTACACGCTGTATGTGATAGGGATATAGATAGTAATTGATGTTTCAAAATTCTCCAAACTTGAAGATCGCGTGCAATGATTCTTGTGCTAGTCGGGAGATTATTTTCAATTTCAACTAATACAGCCTTTTTCATGGTGTTCTGAAGGTAATGGGATGTCCGGATCTTTGCTGATGTGAAAAAGATCCTTTTTTTACAAGACGCTGATGAATTTCAATAAACATGTATCTATCTGGAACTCTTCGATTTGGAAACGTTTCCTGATATAAATTGTTGGCCCTATTTGCATTTCCATTTGCTTTACCACAAATAAATCTGCCATTTCTAAATTGGTATACATAATTTTAAACTCTTTACAGTTACAGAGGGAACACAAAAAAGGAAATTGAACTTCTTAACTGAGTAATTTAATCACTTGTCAATTTAATATGACGTTTATCAAATAATGAGAACAGCACACTATTCAAAACCATGAAATATTATAAATTATTTTAAAACTACATATGAACAAAAAAATCACAATTCGAAAAAGGTTTATTGTGTGTGAAAATGCAAGAGACGTTTTTTATTAAAAATATGACAGTAAATTAAACGCGCCTATTAATTTTTTTGAAAATCCAGTGGCATAGTTTTTCTGAGGGTTTTAATGACAAAGCTCCCCTGAATCTCCGCCACTGTTTGACAGATTTATATAGGTATATACTCAATCATTTACATCACTTCCCTAAGTTTCGTCAATCTGCATTCAAACAACTTCAGAAATAATTGAAAAAATGTGATATTTTTCGAAATCTTCAACCCCCTCAATCTTGGAAACCAGTAACTTTAGGGTCCTGGTTTAGTAAGGCTTTTGGGCCTAAAATGACCCAAGGAATCACCCCCTTAATTTATGACATAGACTTAGGGTACACCTTGTATACATGGTGATTGACAAATGGTGACCAAAAATGAAACCTCGCGTCCTCTGGAGAATTTTAAGGGAACCTTTCAATAAAGTTTTTATCTAGGAGGCTTCGTTAAAAAGATACAGGGTGTTAAACTTCAAAAAATATTTTTAATATTTTTAAATAATTTAAAAACTAGTAAGTGAAAAAATTTGAAATTGGGCACATGTATTTATGTAAACATTGACTAAAATCTGAGGACTTTTCCTAAAATTTACATGCTCCAGTGGCGGAGATACAGGATTTCGGTGGCATATTTTTCCAAAAAAAAAAAAATAGTATGCCACTGCTTTACGGTAACAACCATGATATTTTCGGATCCGTCTCTCAATTTTCTGTTAATTTCTACTATTTTATGTTTTTCGAAAAAAGCCTGATTTTCATGTAAAACTTAAAAAACCAATTGTAAACACTTTTATTTAAATGACATGACAAACACTAATCATTCGATTATATAATCGAATAAAAAAATTAATAACATTAGTCATCATTTCAATTATTTTATATTATTTTGAGTAAATGTTCAAAAATACCTCAATTTGGAATGAAAATGTAATTTGTTAGAAATTTATTGTTACTTGAATCTGATGAAAAGCATTATTTAATCTTTCATCTAACTGCTCAGGTGTATTAATTTGGTCACTGTATAGCAGCCGTTTAACAGCACTCCACAAAAAGAAATCCAGTGGGTTGAGGTCCGGTATTTTCAGTTCGTTTTTAAGTTTTACTCGAAAATCAGTCTTTTTCGAAAAACATAAGAGAGTAGTAATTTGTAGAAAATTGAAAGACGATTCCAAAAATATCATGATTGTTACCGTAAAGCAGTGGCGTACTATTTTATCTAGAAAAATATGCCATCGATACCCTGTATCTCCGCCACTGAAGCATGTAAATTTTAGGAAAAGCCCTGAGATTTTGGACAATGTTTACAAAAATACATGCCCCCAGTTTCAAATTATTTCACTTACTAGTTTTTAAATTATTTAAAAAAATTTAAAATATTTTTTGATGTTTATTGTACCTTGTATCTTTTTAACGAAGCGCCCTATATAAAAACTTTATAGGAAAGACTTAAAATTCACCAAAGAATTCCACGTTTCATTTTTGGTCACCATTTGTAAATCACCCTGTATAAAACAATTGTTGCATTTCGAAGATCTAAACCAAACTTTTTTTTATGGAACCTCTGTTTTTGCACAATATTTTAATTTATTTGTTGACCCTCCACGATGGATAAAGTGAAGTCAACCTGAAAAACCAGTGCATGTATATGCTTTTCTGTTATTAGATTTACTAAACGGAGTTTTTAGTATTTTATTCAGAAAAAAATATAACGTGTTTTTAATAAGTTCGTTATGTTCTAAGCAAGGAACGTTTGTTTAAATAAAAGTTTCATATGAAGATGATTTTATTGTAAAAAGATAAATACAAAAAATTTCAGTTGTCTAGAACCGGATGAAGGTATTATAAAACACCTTTTATGATGAGATATTTTCTCTTAATAGAGAATTTAAAAATATGTTTAGAAAATTTAAAGAAGACATAGCCACGCCATGATTTTATGGCAATCTTGACTATGTACAGGACCAGTAAATAAACCAAAACTATCAAAGCATCTACATGATATGTATACATAATTGTATACATTTCAAAATAAAAGAGAGGAATCCAAAAAATGACAAATATACAGGGTGTTTTGTTAAAAACAAAACAGGTTTGGTTTATATTTTCGAAATAAAAGTTTATTGTATTTTACTATATTTCGCAAGGAAGAACATTTTCTAAAACTTTGGTTTATACCACTTTTCCCTAAATACAAAGAAAAATGTACTCGCATAACTTCTGTATATTTCAATCAACTTGAGAGAAGAAAAGATCGAGTACAATTAGAAGAGTAAGCGAAAATACTTACCATTGATATATTATCTGCTACCTTTAAATGCACTAGAACACAATTATCTACATAAAGATGTAAATTTATTCATTATTTTCTTATATCGCATCCTACCTATTTTAAATTAATTCGTAGAAATTATTTTAAATATTTTTATATTTCACGTAATATAAATGCCAATCTTATTGAAAATACAATTAATTATTACACTTAGACAAAAAAAATATTGATTCTGACAATTTAATTGAGTATACTTTTGAGTATTTGAGTTTCTTATATCCTATAGAATTTTCAAACACAGAAGGAGAACATAACATGCAGTCATCCAAATCCATGTATATGCACGATTTATATATTTATTTATATATTTGTAACATCAATTAGTTTTTTATAAAGCGAATGAAACTACTGTAAATCTCTCTCAGTGATCGATTTTTTAGATAGCTCTCTAAAGCGATATATTATTTCTTTTCAACTATTCAGCCACTTGCAAAATGATTAATAGTACTGAGGAATTGACTATTTATAGGTAAATATAAAACCTTTCGTAAAAGTGCATAAAATACGTGCCATGACTTTGCATAGCCAGAAAGAAAAGAAGATTTGAGATTAGTAAATTTTGAAAGTAATAAAACTAATTGCAATCTAATGATTGATCTTTTAATTTGAAAATATTATTGCTATCTATCACTTAAATTATTAAGAAAGAATTTTAATCATAACGTAATGTCGACTTTAGGTCATCTTCTTAATAGGTATACAGGGTGTTTTAACCATTGCATCGTTTCAGGATCATTTCAGATCAAAAAGCCTTAATGAATCAAGGGTCTAAAATTATTACTTTTCAAGACATTGTTGAAATAAGAAAACTCTTTTATTCAATGTTTTTGAATGCGGTTGATATGTAGATAGGTGAAACTTGAGTTAATAAATTTCCTAATTAAAGGCAAAAACTGTATTTTCGGTAGTGGGAACATTATGTCTTAAGCTCCCAATTTTGGTGCTACTGATTGTGAGTATTTTGGAAATTCGATAAATATTTTAAATGGATGTTATGTTTTAAGAAAAAATGAGACTGTTCCACTTTATAATACCTATGTTTAGAGTATGGGTGACCTATAACCTATATGTTATATATGATATATGTTAATTAAAAACATCTATAATTTAACAAATATAATACAGGTCATCAAAAGCCGTTATATATAGAACCGAATTTTACCGAACTTTCCGTCGTCGCACCAAAAAACCGCTCCAGACACAGTAGTTAAACCTGACAGAGACTATGCTGTCAATGTAGTTCCCCAGGAGGACACGAAGCGGGAATGGGAAAATTTCTCCGATCTTTCCAAAATTCCCACCGTTCCTCTATTTCATTAGACATAGTCAAACTTCCGTTGAATAAATGTGACACACTTTTTGACTACAATATGATATACTTAGAAAACATTGTGTATAGTCGTCACATTTTAATTTTTTTTATTTTTATCATACAGACAAAAAATAGGTGTGAAATGTAATATCTTTAGATGAAATATGTGATACACAACTATTCCAATAAATAAAACTAGTTCTTTTTTTATAGATTTGAAAATGCGTTAATATGCTATGAAAGAAAGTTAAATTTTAATAAGCATCAAATTCGCTACTGAATATCTTACATAAATTTTTCTTGCAGAGCAATTTCGGTTTACGAAAAATGTAGCACCGTAATAAATTTTAATTATCGACAACTATATCCATACACTATATTACACATTTTTTTGAGAACAAATGCATTTCTCTTCCAAAAACTCATTTCGCAACATATAAAAGGTTACTGAATCGGTTATATTGGTTTCACACAAAGCAATAATGTAGCGTGACATTAGCCGCTAATTGTTATTGTTAAAATTTATTAGCGTGACATAGACATGTACTTGATAATGATAAAAGTGCAAGAAATTGAGAAACGTATGGGGGACTAACTTTCGGAGGGAAACAAAAACCGTTGTTCACATGTTTATTATATTTTTAACAATTACACGGTTATTATGTACAAGGTATATATGCAACTCATGCTTTCGGTTGGACATTTATATGTATTACTTTATTATAGACTAGACAGGTTCTTTAGACAAAGAGAGTAAATACTCAACTTAATTAGTAAATTGCAACGTCTTGTAATTAAATGAACATATGCGTGATTTATCACCAAATTAACATATTCTGAGAATAACATACTGGATGATTCATAGCGTGTGTAAAATAACTAGACTAGACGAAAGACGTAGAGTATCAAAAAATAAGACGATTTCTTCCGCTGAACCTTTCGCTTTTGAATTACACGACGAAATACGAAAATTCACTTGCCTTTCCAATCGGGACCTCGAAGCCATTGAAAAGCCGAGGACGATGTCCCGAAGGACCCAGAATCCCAGCTTGGCGATGTAGAGATATAAATTTTACCGACCTTTCCACATTTTCCGTCGTCGTGCAGAAAAACCGCTCAGAGCAGCCACAAACCGCAGTAGTCAATCCTGCCAGAGACAATGCTAGCAATGGAGATCCTCAGGACTACATGGCGCGGGAATGGGAAAATTTTACTGATCTTTCCAAAATTTCCTTTCCAAGCAGCCTAGAAATATCCCGCCGCAGCAGTCAACATTGTCAAAGACGCAAATTAAGAGCGACCAAGTTGTTTTAGGTTTGGATTTCGAAGATTTAAAATTCTCCGAATTCTATGAAATCCGAACCGGACGGAAACCCAGTGACAATAATCTTTACTTAGAAGTCAAAGCAGAAAGAAGCCTGAGTCTAGAAGTTATGAAATGGACAGGATGTCAGAGTCGATAAGCGGAAATGATACCGAACTAAACCGGACCACGTAACGGAGCCGCTAGCGGACATTCCCCTGCTGGTGAATGAACGTCAACCCATTCCATCGGCAGTTCAGTAACCAGTGTGCGGATACTTACCCAGAGTTTGTACTCGCTTCAAATAAATCAGTGTTTTTGAAAAAAAACTTTCCAAGTCTTTAAAAAATAACTACATAAGGTTCAAACTCATATAGCTCCTCAAGCTATCCGCCTAGGTCCGTTCTACTTACGACGAAGATCCTCAATGGTATCCAATTCTTAAGCTGCTATAGCCAGCAGCTCTAACCTCTAAAGCTGCCATACACTAGCCGTCCTACGAGGCGCAGTGAAAAAAGCTCCTAAAGCTTACATACGCTTTACGGAGGCTTCAAATACACAAACTTTAGTCCATAGCTACCACATAAAGATAGTGATAAAGACACTAGAGTCGCAGGCTCCCAGTGCTAATAATAAACATAGTGCAAAATATTCTAAAGGGTCAGTTGAAGCCCTCCAAACTTTGAACTTTAAAGAAAGTGCAGTGCATCAGTTTGCCCCCGGACCCAAAATAGCGTGGGTCCATCTTCCTAAAGCAGCCAACGATCTTATCATCATTAGAGGAAGAACATCAGAATCCGCGTGACCTGGCCTCCTTTACGAATATCGTCAAGGAGGAGACACACAAACCTATTGGAGACCCCCTTACGTTCTTATTATAGTATTTGAAGGGCACAAATTGTTATAGATTTTTTAAAATATAATTGTAGCCTTGTCTTTTCCAAAACTATGTCAGTGTTGTTTGTTTTACCATCTGGTAGAGGTCGCTGGCTACTACCTCTCCCAACGACATTCTATGTCAACATTTTTAATTAACATTAACATTTCATAGTTCGAAAAGTATTTTTGTTATATTCGCTTAACACGCATCATTTTCAAGAAAAATACGATTAACTGCCGTCCCAAAATATATCAGTTTCCATTCCTTAATGTACAGGGTGTCCAGATCCATATGTACCATATTGCAAGGGTAGTTTTTTTATGAAAATAAATCGACTTAGATCAAGTTACCCTGGTACAACTAATTTAAAAAGTTACAGGCTTTCAAAAACATTTTTTTGTCTCGTTTTAGAGTTTTAAAATTAGACTTCACTTTTTTGTTAAATTTCAAACTAAAGTAAATATTTTTTACTATTTAAATCATCTTCCCCCATTCAAGAGTCAACGCCTCCCTAGGCATAACCTTAAGAATTTAGTTTTGCGGTACCATTTTCAGAGGGTTGTATTTCAATACATACTGCCTTGTAAGTTGGAAAATAGAAAAAATATATTTAGTAGTTACAAATTTAACAAATAAGTAAATTTTACTTAAACTACAATAATTAATACCCCCGTATATTCTGTTGCAGTATAAAATTGAAATCCAATTAATTCTAAAACTATATATTTTATCTAAAGGGTGTTTCAGAAATATTTTCGTGTTTGAATCCGTCCACTGGTGCAATAGACACATTCCATAGAAATGGCTCTGGTGGCAAATGTTTTGTGACATTGTTAAGTTTTTGTTGCCATGGAACAATGATTCTTATGTTGTGTGTCACCTGTAGAAAAATCATTATAATGTAGTTACAATAACATATGGTTTTCTTATTAATCTTTTCACATAAACGGTCCTGTTAAATAAGCAGAATTGTCTATACTGGGTTGAGCAGAACCCTCAAAACCTTTATCAAAAACCATTACATTCACCCAAAGTGGTTGTCTGGGTTGGGTCAAACTCAAACAGTTACGTGTAAGCGCTACTGTTATATGATCAGAACATTTTTAACACCTCCAATTTAGAGACACGGTGGCTGTAACAGAAACACATTGTTCCAGCAAGACGGAGCCACTTGTCATACAACGATTCAGTCGTTAGACATCAACTGACCAGCGGGAAGTCCCGATCTGACCCCAGCCGATTTTTTTCTTATGGGACTACCTTAAAAATAAATTGTTCTCACCAATGCTGCAGTAGTTTAGGGAATTGAAACAAAAAATTTTAGAAGAAATCAACACTATTCCTTGTGCAATGCCTTCAGGAGATATCGCGAACTTTACTTCGCAATTAAATGAATGTGAAAACAATAAACGGTTCTCACTTATCCAATACCCTTTGTCACAAATAAAAATGTAGGCTTTAAGCTTTGTTTTAGTATTAAATTTCTTTGGATATAGACATTTATTATAGGTATTATAGGTATTTATTTATAAAGGCTAAAATAAGAAAATATTTTTGAAACACCCTTTATATGCAACAGGTATATCTTTTTTTGTCGTAGTTTCGAAAAACACCTGCTTTCTCGAAATCTCTACCAGCAAAAAATAGTTACAAAACAAAATACTGGTATTGAGGTATATTTGGTTTATAGCTTGATTTTACTTAGAGGAAGTTTTCCCAACACCTGTTTTACATATTTTTAGTTCATTCTTCACCCTTAGTAACTATAGGAGTTAAATAGCTTAATTATTACAAATTTGTGTTTAGGTATATCACTCTTATTTGATTGTTTTGTTCTTTTAACTTTTGAAACAATAAACACAGCATTACTTTTTTAAATTGGTAACTCCTAATTTTATGTTCTACAAATTTTGTCGTCCTTTAACCTTGTTTTGTAGACAAGTACAGACATATAAATCATTCAGTATACTGCATTAATTCCAGACCCTAATTAACTGTAATACCAATACCTGTATAATTAATCTAAATTTATCAATTAGTTCCGCCAGCTAATTATTCAATTCGTGTATTTGTTATACTTTGTTTCCCTTTTTAAATATGTTGCGGAATAACTCATCTTCTATGTATACTGAAATCAGTAGAATACCTATTAGAAAAATTCAGATTCGTCATCATCCTAATTATTTTTTAATACATAAAATTCTAAATAATATAATAATGTTCGCCAGTTTATGGACAGTTTGGAAGTTATTATAAGAAAGCAGTTTAATATATGTATTTAGATTGCATGTATATTATATACAACACATTTTTTTAGGTGTTACCACTATGTGAATGAGGGCGAAATTTAAAAAATTTGATTGAAAACATTTTCTTATCATTATAAGTGCGTGTTTATTTTTATGGTGTTGCAATATTCCATAGACACAATTTTGCTGGCGATTCTCCGTAAAAATGAAACATAAAGTTTTAATATTATTTTAGTTTTTTTTAATAGTTTTAGAAGTTTACTGGTGGGAGGTTAATACTAAATTGGACCGTAGGACCATACTTATACTTTATTAATCTTCCGCTTAAAAATTATACAAGTGACGGAAGATACTGGAAAATATCGTCGAGTTTATTTATTATGTATCAAGAATTAATTGGAATACTTAATTTCAGGAAATATTCTATCAAATTATTATAGAACTTTATTATATTTGAACCATGCTATATCTTTAACAATGCGGAATATTGCTGCAGCTCCATTAAACAGTTCTAACCCGGTATAACACATATTCTTGCTTTTGTAAGGAAAACCTATTGGAATTACTTATCATGGGAGTAGTTCCGACTTTTAAAACCCCCGTCTTGTGTGAGGTATTGCAGCAAACATATGTTACTTTCATCTTTACTTTTAAATCAGGATTTTTTAAATTAATCAGAGAAAGTCGCTATTTATGGAATTTTAAATTTAATCGGTATAAACACAGCGCAATTATGTATATCTAGTAAACATTGATTTTCAATTGTCCAATTACTTATCGTATTACGGAAATTTCGAAAAAAAAGTGTTTCTCACTATGGAGTTGAAAATACAGTAAATAGTATTTATTCAAGATGTGGAAGAAACCATTGATCCTACAGGATCGCATTTGATTTGAGAAAAGTGTTGCCTAATCTACAGGATTAAGAATTATTGTAGGTATTATTCCAGTTTTGAATTCTTTTTAAAAATTGATTCACAAAGGGTGACCAAAAATAAAACCACGTATTCTTTGGTGAATTTTAAAGGGAGTCTTTCATATAAAGTTTTTATCCAGGACCCTTCGTTAAAAGGATACAGGGTATTAAACTTAAAAAATGTTTTTAATTTCTTTAAATAATTTAAAAACTAAGTGAAATAATTTTAAATTGGGCACATGTATGTATGTAAACATTGTCCAAAATCTGAGGCCTTTTCTTAAAATTTAGATGCTCCAGTGGCGGAGGTACAGAGTATCGGTAGTATACTTTTCTAATTGTAAATAAAATACGCCACTGCTTTGGATTCGTCTTTCTATTTTCTACAAATTACTACTCTCTTATGTTTTTCTAAATAAGCCTGATTTTCCAGTAAAACTTAAAAAACGAACTTTTGGTCATCGTTTATAAATCACCCTACACAGGGTGGTGCGAAATGATTGGGCCATAGAGTAACTGTAGATTCTATGCATAAAAATAATGATATTTAGACAAATATACCATAACAAACTATTATTCGTTTAAGAGATACAGGGTGTTAAAGATTGATTTTAGATGTAGGTACCTATTGTTTATTTCCTAAATTTTACAGATTTAGAGGAAATAACTTGAAAACTCGGAGTGGGGTGTTTTTGATGGCAGGAAATCCGAATTTGACTCAGTTATCATATTACAAATAGAGGGCGCTAGTTATACACCTGTAAATAAAAATTGTTCATCGTAATTTTTTTATGCAATCCTCTATCACAATTTTAAATAAAAAATTTGATTATCTGATTATTTTTAAAGGAAGAATAATATTTTGCATATTTGGCTAATTCTCATGCCTAGAATATACAGGGTGTCCCATTAATATTGCGAAAAAGATCAGAGGGAGTTTCCTTGACCAAAAATAAGAAAGAAAGTTCCTCTAAACCTAGAGATACAGGGTGTTGAAATTCTAGAACAGCCATAATGAACTTCCATAATAATCATGTATGGGCGGACGATAACCCAAATCCAATATTAGAAGACCGTCATCAACACCAGTTTTCACTTAATGTATGGGTCGGAATTGTGGGAGACCACTTAATAGGCCCATTTTTTTTACCACCGAGGCTTACTGGAGATGTTTATCGCCGTTTTCTTGAGGATGAATTGCCCGTACTTTTGGAAGACATCCCATTGCCATTAAGGTTGCAAAAGTATTTTATGCACGATGGTGCTCCGCCCCATTTCAGTTTAGCTGCGCGTGAATATTTGAACAATATCTATCTAATCGCTGGATAGGTCGAGGAGGTCTCCCGACTTAAATTCGTTGGATTTTTTCCTTTAACCTCAAACATTTGGTTTATACGACTCCAGTGCAAACCATAGACGGATTAAGAAATCGCATTGTCGCATCCTGTGAAACAATTAGACACACAGCCGGGATACTTGAACGGGTTCGCCAATTAATGTGTCGTAGGAAAGATGCCTGTATTAGAGTTGCAGGTGCACATTTTCAACAACTGTTGTAAAGGATTTTTCATAGCATTGCTGTTTGTTAAATATTTTTTCTTATGTTTCTGTTAATATTAATTATTTAAAAAAATATTATTTAGTGAGTTGTTGTTTCTCAGCTTGTTACATTGTTTTTCCTTCAAATGTATTGTTAAAGTTGATTAGTAAATAACTAAAACATTGAATTTATATTTTTGTTTTATATTTCCCTTAAGAACCTGCATATGAAAGGATATTAATTTTTTGCTCGAAAACGAAGCAAGATATCAAAAAAAGTAAAGAGACAAAAAAGTTGTATTTTAATCGCATAATTAGAAAAAAATATGACACCTAAGAAAAAGCAGTGACGTCTCATATGTTTACTTATCAATATATCAACAGGAGTGAGTGCCCGGACGCCGCTGGAATAGATAAAATAAATCAAATTACGTCAGAAGACGTCTACCGGTTTTATAAACAAGCATACCAAATTTCAAAACAATCGGAATTAGGGTTCACCAGATATTAGTAAAAACCTTATATTTTCTCTAAATTTCATCACCCTGTATCTCCGAAACGAAGCATTTTCGGACATAGGTGTATAGGAACTTTCTTCCTTATTTTTGGTCAAGGAAACTCCCCCTGAATTTTTTCGCAATATTAATGGGACACCCTGTATAGTTTACTCTTTATAAAATAGATCTATAGGGTGCCTAATATTCCGTCAATCTAAAAATTCACGAGATCAAGATAGAAAAATCAGTGTCATTGCAAAAAAACATGTGCATGGAGGGGTCGTTATTTCAGAAAGTCTTACCCTGTATTGTGTGTACTGAGTTAGAATACCCACTTTATCTTAATAAAAATGAGAAAAACTGTGAAATTATAAAACTATATCAACCTGTATTTAAAACCAAACGTTTGCAGATCTATGTTTCTACGAATTTTTACAGCTACACTATACTACATAAAAAATTGTTGATGAATGTAATTGCAGTTCATCTATAATTAGCATCAAAATATCATCAAACAGATATCAATATCTCACGATAAAAGATTTCAGATATCATTTCCTAATTACAATAATGAAATTTGACACTCCATATCTGGCTAAAATTGGGTATTATCCTTGGGAAGACCTGCAACGAAACATCTCGTCTGACCGAATTTAAGCAGTCTCAATCAGATAAAAAAATGACTTTCATATCGTTTAATACAGACCTTTTAGAAGGATGAGTTTATGCTATTATTATCACTTTGCGATCATTACATTTACCTGATGTATTTTCTAAATTAAACCGTAATCTGATGCGGAGAATTGATAGTTGAATTAACTATTCGCCAATTCAGCTTCTAAAATGTATCACTTCCCGAAGCACAGCATCCTTTCATTCTGACAGATGCATTACTTTCTAGATAACACGTAATAGTTTAATGCACGTTCTGAATGCTGATATTTTAAAAGCAAGTAGACATATGGAGCAGTTAAATGTATGGGTGTGGTTGAACTGAAGCCCCTGTTAGTATTTTCAGTAGAAAGGCGTTATTTTTTCATGGGCATGCTCTCATGCAGGTCCATGCATAAATTAGATTTGGAAATAGATATTTGGAAGTAAAAAATATTTATTTCGTATTATTGACAGTTATTAATAGACCGTATACGTCAAACAATGGCTAGAAGTTTTCAACAATATTTATTAATGCATTTCTACCTATAGAATAGAATAGAAATTCTAAAGTGGTGTGTAGTATGAGATAATTTTTTTATTTAATACATACTTCTGAAAAATTAACCCATACCTGTCAAGAAACAAAATCAATGCATAAGAACAATCATTAATTTAAAAATAATTGTTGAAATAGACATTAAAAATAAGATTACAACTTTTCAGCTATACAGGGTGGCCAAATGAAAACGAAACAGAGCCATTTTCAGGAACTGCGTCAAGATTGTAGAAAAACGCTCAGACCCATCGATTTTAGATTAAAGGGGGACATTCTTTGCTGGTATTTTTTACTCCGCCACTTTCAACCCCAAGCAAACCCCAAAATATTTAAATGGCATTGGGGGTTGAGTAATATTTCTTTGACTTTAAATTTTATAATTCCGCTCAATACTTATTAAGAATTTTTATTTTAAAGTTGAAACTTATGTACAAACAATTAGTAACGGTAAAAATGTCAGTCATTCGAGTTAAGTACGCCAATGGTATAAATTTAGTATTTTTTACATTGGTTTTTGGCGATTTGTTCACTTTCGTAAAAAAACACAATTGTAAAAAACAGAAATGAATGCTATACACACACAATGAACGTAAAATTAATGGGTTCCAAATTATTTTCTAGTATTATTTGGAAGCGTTGGTTGGTAGTTTATTTAATTGTGTTTTTGAAAATTAAACACTATGGTTTATTCCATTGCGGAAAGTGTAGATATCATTTCGCTTTACTTTATGAACAATAAATGTGCGAATAGAACAGCTCAGCTATTTAATGAACATCATCAAGATCGATATGTCAGGAGGAAGTATGTTCTAGAGTTAGTAAAAAAATTTCAAGAGACAGGGAACGTAGCCAATAGAAAACGAGAAATTGAAAAACCTATAGTTAATATTATATTATATTAAGTACGAGGCAGCTGGCATCTGTGTCTGGGATCAATAGAACTAGCATACAAACCATTTTGAAGAAGAATAAATTCCATCCATATAAAATACATTTAGTCCAGGAACTTCATGAGGATGATTATGACCGCCGTTTGCAATTTTGCGAAATAATGAGTGAGCGAGCAGGGAACGATCCACAGTTCCTTTATAACATCTGTTTTTCTAATGAAAGCAGTTTTTTCTTGAACGGGATGGTAAATTGTCACAATTGCTGCTATTGGTCCGATTCAAATCTAAGAGTTTTCAGGAGGTGCATACACAGCAACCGGTGGGTCCTTTTTTTCTACCTGGTAATTTGACTGGACAAATGTATTTGCAATTACTGGATCTATTGACCCTGCCTTGACTAATATTATTGAAAATGTTCCAGAGTATGATGAAGATCATTTGATTTTTCAACAGGACGGTGCTCCTCCGCATTATGCGTTAATTGTCCGTCAGTATTAGGACCAACGTTTTCTACTGAATTGGATTGGGAGAAGAGGCAGCATTGAGTGTCCTCCACGATCATCGGATTTATCGTCCCTTGATTTCTTTTTGTGGGGCGGTCATCAGTTTGAACATTTCATCTTCTAAGTAGTAAGTAAGCAACTAAACATAATTCAAATTTTAAAATGTAAATTTTTTTCAAAGTATTGGGCGGAATTATAAGATTTAAAGTCTGTTGTAAAGAGAACTGTAAGAGCTTTCAAAAGAAATATTTCTTAACCCCCAATGCCACTTAAATATTTTGGGGTGATGCTTATGCTTGCTTGGGGGTGAAAGTGGCGGAGTCAAAAATACCAGCAAAGAATGTCCCCCTTTAATCTAAAATCGACGGGTCTGAGCGTTTTTCTAGTCTTGACGCAGTTCCTGAAAATAGCTCTGTTTCGTTTTCATTTGGCCACCCTGTATAGTAAATAATACGTTCTCTAATGTTTAC
Source organism: Anoplophora glabripennis (assembly GCF_000390285.2). Taxonomy (NCBI): domain Eukaryota; kingdom Metazoa; phylum Arthropoda; class Insecta; order Coleoptera; family Cerambycidae; genus Anoplophora; species Anoplophora glabripennis. Next base: position 223,115 of record NW_019416863.1, read on the forward strand.
TAACACTAAAATATCTGTCGAAATATAGTTGGAAATAATACAGAGGATTCATAAGTGATTACAAGTCACGTTAAATATTACTAAATAAAAGGAGAACAGTGATACGAGATTTTAGTTACATTCCTAGATGTTATTAAGACATGGTTTACTACATTACAACTGTCCGACAAATTTGTTTTATTCTTATATATTTTTAAATTGACAGTTAAACAATAATATCAAACAAATATTTACAGGAAAATACAGTACAAGATTTTTGTCATATTATTTCATTTTATGGGAATATCTGAAAAAGGTGGTAATTAGTATGCCGACGAGACCGAACCTAATTTAAAGAAAGAATTTGGCTGCCTCTAGACACTTGCTACTTACTATGCACATGCATAGTCCTGTACCTGTTATTTGTTTTCTCGATTCCCAGTCGCACTAAATGACGACACAAATCAGCGCAGCAGCGAATATCTGTTTAAAACATTTATTTTGGCTGCCTCTAGACTCTCGCTACTTACTATGCTCATGCATAGTCCTGTCCCTATTATTTGTTTTCTTGATTCCCAATGGCACTAAATGACATCACGAATTAGCGCGGCAGCGAATATCTGTTTAAAACATTTATTTTGGGCACCAAACTTTAATAATTAATTATTAAACATTCCTTATATTTTGACTATATTATTTGTAGATATATAGATTTTTTTCTACACATTTAAAAATATTTGTATATGCGAGTTATCTATTAAAGACCTCAGTTATTGCCAATAAATAATTTGAGGAAGGATCAAAGTTTGAATAGCGCTAAAAATAACATAAAATAAATCACAATTGATTTGTTCCTTCCGATAATGATAGATGGGTCTATGTTGTCAAATCGTAACTGGAGTTACACCCAATTAAAAATATCATAAGGGGTATCTTATAATCGTATTTTTGTATAAAGTAATGTTTGGAGAAGTAACTTATCATACTTAAAAACAGTTGTAGCTATTACTTCATCAGATCATATGACAAGCAAAATGAAACTATCACCTTGTGCATGTTATTAAAGTACCCAGCGTCAAAATTCTAATTGCTGCTGACTGAGGAGAATGTAACGCTTGTACATTTTGACGATGAAACGGATGTAACATTTCTCTGTTCAATAAACGCCATACAAAATTCGGTGATAAATGAAGATTACATTTTGTACATTCACTTCAGTAGGACGATTGGCTTTTTTGAGGCGGGGTTACCGTCTTCTTGAAGTCTAGGAAATGATGCCCTAAATACTGTGTGGGCAGGTTGATGTCTATTTGGATATCTTCGTTGGTATTCTCGGGCTGCTTGTCTGGCCTTCCCATTGAAATACCCATATACAAAGACAATCATATCTGCATACTCTTCAGTTGCAAATAAATGCATGTTTTATTTAGCACTTTAATGCTAAATGTCAAATGATTAAACAAAATGACACAAATAATAATTCCTGTTATAGCAACCATTTTTTTTTATTTATCAGGCTGCTTTGATTGAAATATGAAATTATATTTTTTTAATGCTTGTAGCTTCTAAATAAAAACGAATCGGATCTATGTTCATATAAGAAGAAATGTTTAATCCGTTTTGGTAATTATTTACTATAGCGCAAAACTTTCAAATCGTTACAAAACTTTGGCTATGGTTTTGAACATGAAAATTGTTTTGTGCTGTCGAACTTAGTTTTTAAGATTTTTTTTATTTTTTGCACTCTAACCTGTACTGAATTTTTATGATAGAAACAAAATAATAACGAAATATCTCTTACAAACTATTCATATGGCATTTTTTAGATTCCTTGGTATATAATATAATATGGTGCTACAGGAAAACAATATTAACTCATTTCGTATCGTTTAGATCGATTACAAAGATTACAGGTGAAAATAAGAAGAATTCATATGTTGGCTTAAGTTGCCACGGTTTGCTATTATTAACTAGTAGGTATGTAGTAGGATATTACCCAAGGATAAAATCTGATTTATGTAAGATCGATAACTTTTGCCTGCGGCAATCCGTTGAGTACGTTCTGCTTCTGTTGGTCACCGTCCAGTTATCACGGCTATGAATTTATTGCTACAATTTTTAAATTTTAGTTAGATCTTTAGTCATCACTAAGTATACATTACGGTTTTTTCTGTATCTTTCCTCAAAGTTTCTACAAGTTGAATCATAGAACGTGGTTAAATTAAAGGCAATCAGTTTCTTTCTCTAGGGTCCAGTTCCAGCTAATTTTGTGACGATAGTTATTAATAATATGCCTACAGTATTTAATGATATGGAGATAAGATATACTTATTAGTACAGCCATTACACGAATGTGTTTAATTGCTTATTACAGCGGCCGTTTCGTTTGAGTGCATTTTCGTATTTAGTACATACTCATTTGTGCAGGAAAACTGATTAAAAATCATTCAGAAGAAAACAGAATGAATATGGTTAATGGTATGTTGTAACCATTTCAATAAAGTAAATTCCTGATAAAAATTTGGTATAATTTTTGGTAATAGGTACTCAGTGACAAAAAATTGGAAACTACATAGATGGGATATTCTCTTTGAATAATAATTAAAAGCTGAAGTCAGTTGAACACATTCTGAAGCTTGTTTTAACCCATTTGCGATTCAAACAACAAATGTTAATAGATGTCCTCACTATTCAGTATTTTTGCCCAACAAATTACTCCATTTGTTGAACAACTTATAATTGAAAGTTAGCTTGGAATTGAAGAGTAAATAAATCGTGGTGCGAAAGCAATAATACAAAGATACATTTTTGGAACCTCTGACTCCATCGATAGCTCGACTGATTCTGTTCACAAACCGCTGCACATAAATTTTTGTATGATTTATTCATATTTATTAACGCACACATCACACACCAACTTTCTTTTCACATAAAGAAAATACAAAGAAGTAAAAATCTAGAAAAATTCACTTTGCTTAAAGATTTATTGACTAAAAATTTTGTTTGAAATTCTAACAAAGAACCGGACAAAAAAGAGTTCCGGTCACTATTATTCACCTTTTCTTATGTTCTCAATAAGTTTTAACAGTTTTAATTGTTATTAATTTTAAGCACTGCTATGCAGTGCCAGTGGTTTGTTTTAATTTTACGTTTTTTTATTATTGAAAATGTTTTTTGTTAATGCATTCTAATTACCATTAAAAATTCTCTCCAAGTGAGTAATGATCCAGTATATTGAAAGCTGGAATATAGTTCTGAAGCAGAATTTTAACTTAACTCTAATAACATTATTACTTATTTGGAAGGGAAATCGGAATTGTTTACGAGTTGCAGGGTGTTGAAAGTAAAAAATATCACATTTATTTAAATATTTCTGAAGATGTTTAGTCTATGAACCGGTAGACAAATCTGTCAACCAGTGCCTGAAATACTGAGAGGCACAATTAAAACTTTAATAAGGGCATTTAATTCCTATGTTATTTTTAAACAAATATGTCTTCCGTTTTATTGGAAACAGAAAACTGAACCATTTAGCATTAAAAAAATTTTAAATTCAAAATAAGTTGCAGGCGTTAAAGTTAAAAAAAGAAATAACCAATTGATTTGAATGAAATTTTGTTCAATAAACGGAAAGTGGTTTTAAATGGTAAAATTTTAATTTCATCTCTAGTCAATTGCGTTGCTTGTTTTTCTAAAAATATTATGTTTTCCGAAAAAATCGTAATAAATGTCCTTGATACTCTTTAAAATGTATTAAAAACTTCCTTCACTACTTTTGGAATAAGTTCTGTTTACAACCTATTTTATTTTCTGTTTTATTGTATTAACTCAGGAGGTTATGTTTAGGAAATTTTCTTGCGATTTTAAAGCAATATACATATAAAAAAACAATTTACTGTTGCATTTTGAAAATATAATTTATAATTCAAAATTTTGTTTATTTAAATGGAACACCCTATATTTGTTATTTATTCGATTCATCTTTTCTTTCTGGTTATAATGCCATTTATATATTTTATTTGACAGTTTACACGATATATTTATGGTCAATATTGGCATAAAACCAATGCCTGTTTTTCGCTATTCCTAATCGAATTTTTAAATTCTCTAACATAAATATCTATTATAAAAGGCGTCTTATAATACCTTCATCCTGTTCCAAAATTTTTTTTATTTAATGCCTTGTTTATCCACCTTATTCACAGTACTAACTTAATACAATATTTTCTCCAGTATAGATCATATAAATTTTTACATCTTTTTTTGTTTACTGTATCATTTAGAATATACTATTAAAAATTATCCCTACATAAAAAAATATACTTTGTCAAAAACACGATGAAATTAAGATTATACCATCTTTTCCGAGACAGAAAGGTAAAAAATATATAGGGATATTATTATAAGGAATTCATTACTATAATTTTAGAACTTAACGTGATATCAAGATATCATACGAGTCTATACTTTTTAAGTCCTAAAATTACAAATATAAGTATATTTTTTAGTGTGATATGATAATTTATTATTAACTAGGTAATACCTGTTTTTATACTCACTCACTTTGAGAAAGATCCCTGAAATGTCACAGAAAATAATTTATTTGGAATAAAGCCTATAACTAACATAAAATATCTTTTTGGTTTTTAGATCCGACCTATCATTTCTTATAGATCTTGATGTGCTGAAATCAAATTTGAAGAGTTATCTCAATACTATCTTTGGTAAATATGAAGAATACTGACTCTATCCCTAATTTACTCTAGGACAGCCCTTTTTAGGACAAAAAAGAGCAAAAAAGGACAAAAACACAATTATATTGAAAAAAAAGTGTAAGATGTATTTTCTCATGAATTTTTGAACGCTCAACATAAAACCAATATCAAATAAGGTCACTCTCCAAGGGCAAAAAGGGCAACAAATCTCCGGCTTGCAGTATTTTTTAAGAATATCTTAACCTGGCCTAACTAGTGCCAACCAATGCATGCGGCAAACCTTCCTAAGGGACCTACCAAGTCTTTACCACTTCTATGGTCACACACACAAACCTTGGTTGGCACTAGTTAGGTTAGGTTAGATTAGGCTATTCTTAAAAAACACTACGGGCTTAAGATGTCTCAATAGAATAGAGTTGTTGCCCTTCGAAGGGCAGCGTGCCCTTTTTTGACATCGGAATTAAGTTGAGCACCCAAAAATACATAGGAAAACACACCTTATACTTCTTTTTTCAATATAATTGTGTTTCTGTCCTCTTTCGCCCTTTTTTGTCCTAAAAATTTCCGTCCGCCAAGTTTGGACATCAGATTCGTGTTCAGCACTCAAAAATACTTAGGAAATCGGCCATCTAGGATAAAATCGAGATAGAGTCGGTATTTTTCATATTTACCAAATATAGTATTGATATAAATGCATATTCAATATAGAAGAGATTTGTTCCTGCGATTACAAAAAATCTAAACTATGAACATTTTACTCTTCAAATTTAGTTTCAGCATATCAAATTCCATAAAAACATATAGGTTCGATCTGAAAACCAAAAGCCTCTATAATCTTTTGTTTATAGTTACTACTGAAAAATAAGTACTATAAAGTATTTTCCTAAATTATAGAAAAATCTATAATTAATTCAATATTTTTTATTCCACCTTACATTATATTTAATTATATACATATTTTTGTATAGAAATTGAGGTAGGTACAACTCATTTCAATTAGAATATTATATCCTTCTGGATACATAAATAATTTTACATGTCGTTATAGTACGTGCACCTCTAACATTTTTTTTAATGAGTACCTTATACACTACCACATTTCCCCACCTCGGCGGGATGGTAACTGTACCAAATTTGGATATAAATACTCGACAGGAATCCTCTAATCGTCAGTGGTTTCTAGCTTCATAACTACTTGGATTACTTCCCAGATCTAATCAGCAGTAAGTGATCAATGACCAATAATAAAAATCGATCGTTATCAAAATTTACTTTTTACTTTCAGCCATGTTCCGCTTTTTCCTGTTAGCTGTCTGCACCGGTAAGTGATGCTTTATTTTATATTTTTACATGTTCATTAGTTGGTGTTTGATGCTACGTTATTAATACTTTACTCACAGTAATATAATTTAAATAACAGGTAATTCTTAAACCTATAAATTATTTGAGTTTGCCAACAAATCAAGTAAGTTGTAATTCCAACTTTATTTATTAAATAGAAAAGTTAGACATTTTTAACCAAACGTTTGATAAGCTCATTCGATGAGGTTTTATGCAGGTTGTTCAAACTTGGGAAAGTCAAACTGCTGGAAGTAGTACCCAAAGTAATATTGACAATTTTTACTGACAATTATGGCGATTATGTTTGTTAAACATAACCCGATTTAAGTAAAATCTGAAGTTATTGCACCGACAATTAACTAGTTGTGTCGGTACATACAGATGGATGGGGTACCGTACTCTTGCAAACTTTTTTTTATTGCTGATTTTTCGAAAAACAGTTATTTTTTATAAATTCAATTATTTTCTATACTTTTTGTCTGAATCAAGTAAAATTGTTGTTCTTTCTTGAGTAAGTCCTGTAATTAAAAGCATTTCTTGAGTTTTTAAAATACTTTGTTAAATAAAGTTTCAAACGAAAATAAAAAATAAAAGTTTGCTTAAGGAAAATTTGACATTTTTTAATTTTTTGAGCCTCCCTGTATATTTTATTATACACTGTATTACTGCTCATAGCTTGCCAGGATAAGAAAAAACATTTTATAAAATAATTTTTTTAGAAAAATCAACAATAAAAAGGACACAATATTTTCTTATGCTGTCATTTCAGTATTTTTTTTGTTAATACAGTTGCATCGACATGTAGTAGTACAGTCATTGAAGCTTTTCACCTCCAAATTCTTTGAAATTGAACCAATCGACTTGAAATTTGGCAGATAGAAAAGGTCAATGAACATTAGGGAGTGTAATTTTTTTTTCAAAAATAACGCTGGAAATCGATAGAGTATCAAATATTTAGTAAAAAATATTCAAAAGAAAATCTATAGTTTTTTTGTTATTCACGATTGAAACTTGGAATTTTGTGTGAAAAAAAAACACTTTTTCAAAGTATTTTTCGCGAATAACTCAAACACTACGCATTTTATTTAAAAAAGTGTAATGAACAAAAATGTAGCTTATAAATAAACATAGAAAACCGTTTTGTACCGTAGTGTTGTACGGCCTATACAAAGCGAAATATAATTAGTGGAAGGGGACTTGTTTTGGGGGGAATACTCGAATCGATGTATTCAATGTCAAATAACGAAAAATGAGCACTTATAAAAGTTAATTAGAGCAAAATTGAAGGAATTATCGTCAAAAACAGATGGACTGCTCATATTTTTTTAAGGAAAAATGAGCAGTAAACGCTGTACTATTTCCATCAGAATTAAAATTAATCGTAGACCCTTTACAATTAGTTTTGTTTTAGTGTTTTTCATAGAATCCTGAAGTTAGACCGGTTTAGAATGCGTTTTTTTTGAATAATGTAGAAGTTAAAAGAAAATTGCCTTATTTATATAATAATTCTGAAACTATGAAAGATAAGTAAAAAATTATAGACAATAAAAATGTAGCTTTTTTTTCAACAAATATCTTGCTATTTTTATTCCTATAGCATACAAAATAAAGGAGATATCGCCGCTTGAAGTATCCATTTTAGTGGAAAAACGACCTGTCTCGAGCCCTTCGATCCTTTCCCTTTAAAAAACGAAGGACTTAAAAGGTTTTATATGCAAACGATCTTACAGCTCTTGAAATTATCTTTAAAATGCTTTTTTGTAGAATACTATAGCTTCAAAATTAACAGAGTTATGGTAAAAAAAACCAATGCATTTTTTCGGAGCAAAATTTTTATTTTAAATAATTGCACCGTTAAAGCATTCCAAGCTTTTAAAAAGTAATTTTTTATAATTTTTGTCAATACAGGGGTGGTTTTTAGGGGTTGAAAGGGAAAAATTATTTTATTAGCTATAACGTAACTTTTATTTTAAATAATTACACGATTTAATCATTCCACATCTTTAAAGGGTCGAAAAGATCGAATATATCATAAAACATGTTCGAGAACATGGAACATTATTTAATCTTTGAGCTTGAACAAGATTTTTATCAATAAAATGTTTAAAACTCAATTTTTACAATTTTTTTCACTTAGGGGTAGTTTTTACCCCTAAAAAACAAAAAGCGTCAATCGGGCTTATGTCACTTTTGAACTTGAACCTAAGATGAGCCAAATTTTCAAGCAAATCCATGCAGTTTCAAAGAATTCGGAGGTTACAGTTAATTTTCAGCATTAATGACTATACTATAGTAGAAGTATCTCTTTTTGCCCAAATTTTTATGTTACTTATGGTATATTGGTAATTAAAACTTAATTTTCGTTTCTATGAATATTTTTTAATAAAAAACTTTGGTTATTAGATTTAATTAAATATTTTTGAAGAGCATTGTTAATTTTTTAAATTTTCTAGCAAGTTTCTAACAAGGCAAAAGTTGCCTATATACATATTCAATAAAATCTAACAATAAAAGTTTTCCCACATGAAAAATGGGGAAAAAAAATTTTACGACACAAAAGTTTTCCATATTAGAAAAAAAATGTGTTTTAAAAATTGAGGATTTTAGTCAAATTAACATTATTTAAAAAAATTATACATTCTAGCTGGTATTGCCTCTGCTGGGGTCTCCAAGCGAGGCCTTCAAGCCGCCGACTCTCAGTCGCAGGCGAGCCACGATTTGGGAGCCATCCACGTAATATCCGGTGGTTATGAAGCTGGTGGTTATGGCGGAGAGTTTGAGGAGCACGGTGGTTCCGATAGCAATGGCGCGGAACTTACCAGTCTCGCTCATAGCTCCGCTCTCCAGGCCAACAATGCTGTCCAGAACCAACGCACAGCTGGAAGTCAGGCTGCTTTCGGAGTAGCTAGCAGTTTCGCCACAGCTGCCACTGGTGTAAGAAAAAATATTTTTTATTTACTTAATTACTCAGTTAACAAATATTTGAACCGTTTAAAACATGGGAAGATATAACAATGACAAAATTATATACAAGAGCTTCATACAGCATATCAAAGGCTTGGAACTTCTGGGAACTTGCTTCTTTATAAATAGAAATAACTATTTTTCCATGGAAATGTCAGTCTTGGTCAAGAACCTTATTTTAACATTTACTTCTTCGCATTTTACTTAAATTAAAACAAAAATTAAAATAATTAAAATTACTTCTTAAATGGAGATAAATTGTCAACCTGAAATGCTTTTAGTTGTTTGGATTAACACAATTTATTATTTAAATTAAATATGAAAAAATAAATAGTGAAAATCTATTGATCAAGAGTGAGTCTATGGAAAAATAGTTATTTTTATTTATAAAGAACCAAGTTCCCGAGAAGCTCAAGGTCTTTGATTTGATGTAATAGTGTAAGAATTTTTTTGACCTAATACAATGACTCAGTCTTGTTCTCAGTCTAAATTCTTTAACCTTAGTTTAACCATAGCTATAATTAAAAATGCCAATACTGTCGTGAATTTCAATTTCAGTTCTTACATACTGTGTTTAAAAGAAAACATCTGACATATTAGATTTTGGTGTGTCAAAGAAAAAAATAATAGGAGATCTAATTTATGTTATTGGAATATTGGAATTGAATAAGTTCAATACAGTCAATTTTATTATTCATTAATTTAACGAGAAAGATCAAGGAGGACACTTTCCTTCGTTCATGCAAACTTGGTACAGAAAATTTAGCTAATACTTGATTATAAGTTGTTCCAGTTGCTCCAGAATCTTACTTAAATGACAGACATTTCAACGCCTTCAAATATTGTTAATGTTGTCTTTCTAAACATTGCTGAGAGGTTTCCAAATTATAGCAGCATATTCCAACTTAGATTTAACTAGAGCACGAAAGAGTAATATCAATCCATGTGTGTAGAAATTTCGAGAGTGCAGTATAATAAATACGTGTTGTTTTCTGTCGAATAAATATAACATAAACAGAATTAGCAAAGACTGACAAGCGAAATGTTTCTCTCAAAAGCTGCAAAATCAATGTAATATGATCATATAATGGTGTTTCACAATTATTATCTTTTATTTCTTCTTTTAGGCAGCCCAAACCGCTCAAGCTGCCCTCGTAGGCAAACAAGCCATTGTGCAAAACCTCAGAAGACAACTGGCCGACGCCCAACACCAACTCCAGGAGGAAATCACCCAGTACCAACAGACTGCATCTGCCGCTCAAGCTGCCTATTCCACCGCCCAGCAGGCCCAATCTCAAGTCACCAGCTTGAGCGCCGCTATCTCTGCGGTCCAAAGCGGCGCCCAGAACGCCCAACAGGCCGCTGCTGAAGCTGCCAGGGTATCAGCCGCCCAACAGTCCATGGTCGTTGAAGCTAAACAACGTGTGGCTCAGATTCTCAGCCGTATTGACAACGCTGTTGCCGAGTTGCACGAAACTGAAGTGTCCGCCCAAAGGGCAGCTCAATCCGCTCAAGTGGCTCAATCCAACGCAGCTGCAGCTGGCGCAGCCGTAGCTACCGCCAGTGCCCAAGGAATTGGATCTAAAGGGGGTCATCATCATTATTAGTATACTGCATCGAGCACTGTAATTTTAAAATTAATAATGTATCTATCTGGTCAGTAGAAAATAATAAGGTTTAAAAATTCTGATATATAATAAACTATAAGAAATAATACCCATCAGATTTTTATTACATTAAAATTTCAGAAATTAACTAAATGAAGGTTTTAACTATAATGACAGCTTTCTAAATGTAGCAAGTTTGAAGAAGTATTTTGAATTGTTTAACTAGTGAGATTGTAGGAAACAATTACTCTACGGGCTATATACTACGGCTGGCATTGAATTACACCCCCAATATCTAGTAAATAGTTAAGATCATTCGCCGAACGTCTCACCTATGGCATAGTGATGAGAACAAATAAGTTCGAAACCGATATATGTCTGGTGATTCTCTTGATGAATGACCTTAACTATTTACTGGATATTAAGGTGTAATTCAATACTAGCCAGGGCATATAGCCTATGGAATAGTTGTTTCCCACCATATCATTAATTAAAAAATGTATTCTTCCGAGTGGGGTACTAAGTATTCATGTATTCAACACAGCTACAGATTAGTGGATCACTTGTGTCTATATGAGGATATGACATGAAACATTACATATATTTTTTGGGTTTATATCTTAGGTTGAATAATTTATCAGTTATCTAAAAACGGTTATTTCTATAAAAATTAGAGCAATGTATTGTTTTCCTCTGTTGTCTGATTGTTCCTAATACATTGTAACATGAATTAATACATTACTTCTATTCATATATTTTAAAATAAGAATCATTTTACTAAAACTTAACTAGACTGAAACTAGACCAAACTAAAATTTACATGAACTGACTTATCAAATAATTCAGTGGAATATTTTTTTTATAAACCCGTAAATATTTAATAAATTAAAATAAAATGATACCATTTCACTTAACAAATGTTAAAGATGAATGTAACAATATAGAAAGTGCTCTTTAAAAAGAGTGCATATGTTGTGGAAGTGATTAAAAAAGCAATTAATAAATTACTCTATAGTAGATTTTAAATGAAATTGAACTTGTTGTACTGGGTGTGTTGTACGAACTTTCAGGGGTCATAGATACATATATAGGCTTTTAAATAACATAAAGTTAGTTTTTCAATCCGATACTAGCAGGGTATTGTAAATACTAAATGTAGCTTTTACCCAACAAAACTTTGTGAAATAGTAAAAAAAATTGTGTACCTACATACTCTTTTTTGTTTATTTTTAAAATATCCCCTTAAAATTTGTGCACTCTCTTGTTGGACATCCTGTATAATCTGAAATTCATTACTCAATTCACTTCACTTGCCACTATGGTTAGTGACTAATCGTACACTGATGTGACCTTTCCATTTTTCTCAGGAATTGAGGGTTTTGGGACAAATGTAAAAAAATCTTATTTTTTCTTATTTTTTCAAATTATATCAACTTCCTTAAAATTTCGCAGTACTTCTATGACATCCTGTATAACAAATAGAGAAAGTTCTAGAGAGGATACTACAACATACTATGTATGCTAAGATGAATTAAAATCGGCAAATTTTGTATGTATTAGATATTGGGTAACACATTTCATCAGTTTTCTATACCTACAAGCGAATATGGAAAGAAGTCGTATATGTTCGCTTACGTTTCTTCACACGACTATTATAATAATAACTATGATATCAAACATATTACTCAAACTAATCCAATCTGATTTATATCAATATCTAGTATTGCCAGCAATCCATAATTACATATAAGTCAGCTTCTGTTCGTCATCGTCCAGTTATGGATTTATTTCCGCAGCAACTGTTAGCCCCTGGGGAATATTGGTACAACAATAAACACCGGTATATGGTTATTTCCTGCATATTCTCTTCATAGTTTCTACACGTTACGAGCTATAAAATATTGGTATTTAAATGCAAGAGTTATAGTTATTCACTTAGCGTCTACATAGGTAGGTTTTTTTTGACTCAAATTCATTGTTACTTATTAAATGTAATAGTCAGTCAGCTAGTAAGCTAGTTTACATTGTTAAATGTATTAGCCGTAATTAATTTGCACAGCAATGGAATCATGTTTAAAACACATCTTCGAAATATTGCAAAAATGTCAGTGTTTTATAACAGAAAATTTGTCTTAACCTTGAGCAAAACTTAATTTAAAAGCCATGAAATATCATCGAGATGTCAAAGTAATAACCTTAAGTAAATATACATATACACAAAACTAAATGACATACTGAAGTTAAAAAAAAAACAAGATTATCAGCAGATTCATCGGGATAAAGAATCTTTAAAATGGTATGGGTATGCGAGAAGATATCGAAAATTGTAATGAAGAACAGGAACGCCATTTTAAATACATTGTCTAAAATCGTTTAGATAAATTGTGCATTTATCAAAACATCTTTACAAAGTACTAATTTGTACCAAAACAGTACATAAAAAGTTAAGAGATAATTTTCGTTCTAAATAATTTCTACATATCAAAAATGACAAAAAATTTCGTATATTAATTTTTTTTTTAAGTTTAAGTTTACAAGTTTTGTATAGCAAAATGCCATTACTTTCACTTTCTCTGTAATTCCCGTATTTTGGTAGTTATATATCATATACAAAAATTTCCCAGCCCGATAATAATTTAAAAACCAAAAGAGATATTTAAATTCCGTAAAAGATGTGTAGTTGACATAAATAACTTCGGTATACACAGGGTGTTTCTAAAATAGGGCTTCAAACTTCTGCTGCGTTTATAACTCATTAAAGTAAGCCAAAAAGTTCCTATTAACATGTGCCCTAAAACGCACCCTTAGGAAGTTATATGCCCTTAAAAGGGCTCAAACAAAACTGTTTTTTTTTCTGTTATTGACAAAACGGTCGCAAATAAATAGAAAAAAATTTATGGGTCTTACATAACTTTTTACGTTAAATAACATGGGCTACTCCGTTTTTCGACATGCAAATCATATGCGTCCCGTCTAGGTTGGTGAAGGGGGTTTTCGGCCCGTAATTTTTTTATTTCAATGTTTTTACAATTTTCTCTACAGATTTATAAAATTTTAACAATTTTACGTAAAAAATATTATCTTTGTCCAAATCGATATTTCCAATAGTTTTCGAGTAAATTGAGTTTGAAAATTACTCTGCTCTTTAAGTTATTAGGCCAAAAACTACAAAAATCTGTTTACCATGGCAAATAAAAGACTGACGTTGCCACAACGCTTAACAATTTAAGTTATTGATAAACTGTCAATTGAGCTTCGTAATGTTTAATTAGTAAAAGTGGTGAGTGGAAAATTTAAGTTTTGTTTGAGCCCTTTTAAGGGCATATAACTTCCTAAGGATGCGTTTTAGGGCACATGTTAATAGGAACTTTTTGGCTTATTTTAATGAGTTATAAACGCAGCAGAAATTTGGAACCCTATTTTAGAAACACCCTGTATGGCGTAGCAAATCCAAGAAATTTTTCGATGATCAAATCTTTGATAACGTGAAAAATGATTAAATTCTTATAAACTTTTGTAAAATGATTGTTAAAAATTCATTTGTTTTTCAGATATTTAACCTCAAAGCACGTTTTAAAAAACAAAAGTTGTCGTAATGTTTTCGTAATTAGTTATGGTTGCAGTCATTTTTTAAATTGCAAAAAAGATTGTTGTCTTAAAGGATATTTATCATAATAACTGCTTTAATTGAAGATATGTACAATACCTTTCTTAGTAATACATTTTAAGCGAAGCAAAAAGTATAATAATTTTCGGTGAAACGGAAAGTACCTATGAGGAGAAAATAACCGAACTATTTCAATTACGCTCTAATGGAGATATTTAGTGACATAGCATAACGTTGCGCATAACCTCATTTATAATCACATGTTCTTGGATTGTTGATGTCTCATTTAGTTTTCGTGATATTGTTATTCGAGTACAAACGGGTTTAAATGTTAATGACAATTTTTGAAATGTATTGTTTTCCGGAACAACGATGCAACTTTTGAAACAAGCTTACGGAGATGATGCTCTGGGTCGTACGTAATGTTATAAATGATTTTTACGTTTTAAAAGTAGTCATCAGTCAATTGAAGATGATCCTCGACAGGAAGGCCTTTGCCTTCAACTGATGACTCCCACTTTTAGAAAGTCAAACATCTGGTGCGTACAAATAGTCTATTGATTGTTAGAAAAATTGCAGAAGAGATTATCATCTCAATTGGGTCATGCTATGAAATTTTGACTAAAAAATTGAACGTGCATCGAGTTGCAGCAAAATTTGTTCCTCGTTTGATGACCTAACAACAGAAAGAAAATCGTGTGAACCTTTGTCGGCAACTCTTTAAACAATCCAATGACAACGAAACATTCATTGAAAGGATCATAACGGAATATGGGTTTACGGTTACGACAAATGATCTCCATGGCCTAAGAAAGTACGTCAGTTTCGATCCAATGTTTACTGTTTTTTCGACTTTAATGAAATTGTGCATTTTGAATTTTTGTGTCAAGGTGAAACAGTGAACCGTGTGTACCATCAAGGCGTTTTACAACGGTTACATGAACAAATCCACAAAAAGAGATCAGAGTTGTGGCGGGACAACTCATGATAATGCGCCCACACACCCAGCTTTGTCAATTCGTCAGTTTTGCGCTAAAAATCAAATTATTGTTCCCCGCTCCCTCCTTACTTGCCAGACCTGGCTCCTTGCGACTTTTTTCTGATTTCCGAAATTAAAGTCAGTACTGAAATGACGCTGTTTTCGGACTATCGATGACATTAAAGCAAATTCGTCACATAAGGCCGTTTCAAATGAAACTATTCAGGACTGCTTTGCGAAATAGAAACACCACTGGGAAAAGTATGTGAATAGGGGAGGGCAGTACTTTGAAAGAGATACGGACCAATAATGTATAAAATTAATAATATAGTTTAAAAAATAAATTTCGGTTATTTTCTAAACAGATTTCGTATATGAAGTAATTTTTATTATCATCAACTTAATAAGAAAGTTCCAAAGTACTTATAATCCAAATTCGTGGTTTTTGAAAAATGGTTAATATGACAAAAGTTGCTTAAAAATTAATGATTTTTAACATGGATTACTTTGCATCGTTCCAGGCATCGGAAAATTTTGTAAAATTCCATCTACGTCGTTATGTAAAGTACCATAATGTCATTTACATATACTTAGAAGTTAAGTAACTTAGATATCTAATTCCGTTTTCAACATATTTAACTGGGTAGTTTTAAACGCAACGCCCTGTACATTACAATATCTAAAGAGAATTTCGTAATTTCCAGTTGTTTCAAATTGTTTAGAATGAAAGTTGAAAGTCTACCATAGCGATTCATGTCCACTTGAATGTTAGCAATGGAAAAGAAAATTGTAATTTTAGAATTGAAGCACTCGGACTGTAAGAAATTATAAATTTCTAATAATTCTTTAAAAAAATTGATACTTTTGTGTTATCCTTAGTTTCATTTTCCCCCAGATATTTAATCGAGATATCAGAAACAATAAAGAAAAAAATACCTGGTGGTCATAGGGTGAAATATATTTCCTTGTCGATATTAATATTTTTCTTAGATTCTTATTTATGTATGTATTTAATGTATTTAGTTTGCTATGAAAAATTACATAATTCTAGAGAGAAACTAGAGTAGATATTACCAATCAAACGAATATAATTACGGTATATCCACTCTACACAAACCTCTTAACATAATGTTACAGTACGTGCACCTCTAATATTTTTTAACGGATCATCCCGCAACCCCACCCAAACAGAGCGGTAATCTCACCAAATTTTTATATAAATACTCGACAGAAATCCTCAAGCCGTCAGTGGTTTCTAGCTTCATAACTACTTGGATTACTCCCAAATCAAATAAGCAGTAAGTGATTGTGATTAATGTAAAAATAAGCAGATGATCAAAATTTACTTTTTGCTTTCAGCCATGTTCCGCTTTTTCGTGCTAGCCGTCTGCGCTGGTGAGTCATGTTTTTAAGTGATTTTTAATATAGTGTTCTGTACTTTGTTGATACTAATCCAATTAATTAATGTCATTTTGATGGTACTATAATAAGACCTTTAATATTTATTATATGGACATTTCATAGATAAATATTAATTTAATGTTGAGTCACCTTAAAATTACTACAAAACAATGTTTTAAATGTAGTCAAGGAAGTCCAGACAGGAAGTATTGAAATCTTGAAGAAGAATTTTATATTTTTATGAGAATACTAAATTTGAATTATTCATATACTTTTATGGTGCAAATAGTGAATTGTAGTTATGTCTAAATTTGTTGTATTTATAAATTTAAAAATATTAAGCAAAACTGCAACTTTCTACAGGGTGTTCCTATAAATGTCTCCTTACGAAACTGTAACAACTTTAAGAATCTGTTGACAATGTTTTGTTTTAAATATGTTTATATTAAGTGCATTCTATTCTATAAGTTAGTTAGCTTGTGGTTGGGCATTAGATATAGGTAGATATAGGCTTAGATATATCTTAAATTTTTCGTAGTGCAAATTTGTAGGAACCCCTTAAAAAATAATTCCAGTTTCAATCTCGTCATTATTTCAATACGAATGGAAATAAATATATTCACAATCATCGTTTCCAGTTGGTCTTGCCTCTGCTGGCGTTGCCAAGCAGAAAATTCAAGCTGCCGACTCCCAACCTCAGGCGAGCCATGATTTGGAATCCATCCACTCAATTTCCGGTGGTTATGAAGCTGGTGGTTATGGCGGAGAGTTTGAGGAGCACGGTGGTTCCGATAGCAATGGCGCGGAACTTACCAGTCTCGCTCATAGCTCCGCCCTCCAGGCCAACAATGCTGTCCAGAACCAACAAACAGCTGGTAGTCAGGCCGCATTTGGAGTATCCAGCAGCTTCGCCAGTGCTGCCTTAGGAGTAAGAAACCCTTCTATATACTTACAACAACTTACTAATCAATTACTCTTTCTTACCTCAGGCTGCCCAGACCGCTCAAGCTGCCCTCGTAGGCAAACAAGCCATTGTCCAGAACCTCAGAAGACAACTTGCAGATGCTCAGCATCAGCTCCAGCAAGAAATCTCCCAATATCAACAGACGGAAGCCGCCGCCCAAGCTGCTTTTTCCACTGCCCAGCAAGCTCAAGCCCAAGTTTCTAGTTTGAGCGCTGCCATCGCAGCTGTTCAAAGCGGTGCCCAGAGCGCCCAGCAAGCCGCTTCTGAATCTTCAAAAGTAGCTGCCACTCAGCAGTCCATGGTCACGGAAGCCAAACAACGCGTTGCTCGCATTCTCAGCCGCATCGAGAACGCTGTGGCTGAGTTGCACGAAACCGAAATCTCCGCCCAAAGGGCAGCTGAGTCCGCTCAAGTTGCCCAGTCTAACGCAGCTGCAGCTGGGGCGGCCGTCGCTACAGCCAGTGCTCAAGGAATTGGTTCTAAAGGAGAACATCATTATTAGTTTCTTGTATCACACATTTGTAATTGCAACCAAATATTCCTAAAGTCTCTGGTCAGTAGAAGATAATACATAATGTTTAAATATATTAGTAAATAATAAGTTTTAAAAATATTAAAACGATGTTTCTTTTATTACATCATAAAATCTATACTAAAGAAGATTCTGCGTATTACAACATTAATCCCAACTTAGCTCCGATAAATACATATAAATAGTCTATAATATACCACAAACATTTATATTATAAGATATGTTAAGTATAGCCGGACGGTTCAAACAAAATCTAAAGATGAATTAATAAAACAATATGTATGCAATGAGATGATATGAGAAAAAAAATCGTTAAAAGTAATGATAATGCTCTAATCCGGATAAAAGCTTCTGGACTGCAATAATAAATTGCTGTAATAGTTCAGAGTGCAAAGACAAAAAAGCTTGTACGAGCCAATAAAAAATATATGTCTGGAGACACTTTATTTTCTGAATGAAGTTGAAAATATCTGATGTGTTCCAAATGTATTCCAAGTTAAAAACTGTTGAGAAAAATGTAACGTTTTAGTTTGTTTGTTTAGGAGATTGCCTGAATTTTTATCATTTATTACCGGTGTTAAGGGAGTCTTACAATTCTATTTAATAAAATATAATTACCATTAGTTTCGGAACCTGGATTATACATCTTCAGGACCTAGGATTTTTTAATGTAACTTTTATAATAAAAATGTTTCTAGAATTATTGATAAAAAACAATTATTTATATATAACAAATAATTTTTTATATTTAATTTTGAAATGCATTTTTCAATTTACTTAGTTACCTGTATTTGATGTATTCAAAAAATTAATTCAACTTATTAGGGATATTTTTTAAATTAAATGAAATATAATTAATTATTCTTTTTTACTTACAATCGATTAATTAATGAATTTATTTTTTATAAAAAACAATTACTAGTATTTACTTACAGAATAAAACAAATATATTTCTTACAATATTAAGAATTAAGTAAGTAAATTGAAAAAAGAATTTCAAAATTGAAAATTATATATTTTGTTACATTTTTTTAATATATTTTTTATAATTTTGCTATAATTAAATAGGTAATTGTTCTTTATCAACAATTTTAGGAACATTTTTATTAGAGAACTTATACAGGGTGTTTTAGGATTAAGTCGACAAACTGTAAGAAGATATTCCTCATAAAAAATAAGAAAAAATCAAGTATAAATTTTTTTCCAGAGGCGCTTCATTTTCGAAATATAGGGCGTTAAAGATTTAAAAAAAAATTCGAATTTTTTAAATAACTTCTAAATGAAGAATGCTATTTAAGACAAATTTGGCATGACACATCTTCTTATAAGATACCATTTTTCCATAGAAGTAGAAGTCCCGCAAGCAACCAGTGGCGGAGTTATGGGGACTCAGACTCATTAAATTATAAAAAAAATTAATACGGTCTTAATGAAAATAAAAATGATTTTGTTTTTAGATAGAACAGTTTGTTATTGACAAAAAGTGTACATGCACTTTTTTTCCTAACTCTTATATGTAGTTTCATGGCAAAATTGATTTGTCGGAAGGGTACTTCTGGATTCTGTCGATAAACTTTAGGAAGACGTTCCCCATAACATCTAAAAAAATATAGTACCTATTAAAATTGGTCTTAGTATCGAGTATGCGTGAGTCAAATAAGCCTTTTTGTCTCCCCTTCCCTTGAGTTTAACCGATAGTATTAGACATATTTAGATAAAGCGAAAAGTGAATCAAAAATGAAATGATTTAAAAAATATTTTGTTCAAACTTCTACTTCTATTAAAAAGTGGTATCTTATAAGAAGATGTGTCATGCCAAATTTGGCTTAAATAGCCTTCTTCATTTAGAAGTTATTTAAAAAATTCGATTTTTTTAAAAAATCTTTAACGCCCTATATTTCGAAAATGAAGCGTCTCTGGAAAAAATATACTTGATTTTTTTCTTATTTTTTTATGAGGAATATTTCCTTAAAGTTTGTCGACTTAATCCTGAAACACCCTGTATACAAGGTGTTAATAAAATTAGTACTCAAAATTTGAGAGTGTGTAAAACATGTCGAAATATGATGAAAATCTGAAAGTAGAGTTTTTGTCAGTGGCAGCCTCTAAGGGAAATACGAAATACGGCCTCTTGAAAGCGTAACTCAGGAAACAGTTTTTATTGCATAACTTCGAAACGGTTTAATATTAAATCACGAAATTTTGGGGTTGTACTACTATTTATATGCTTAATAATCGGTATAATATATAAATCAAAATATGCTAGAGGGGCGTAAGAAAATGCGGGACCATGAGGCAAAATTTAATTTTTTTTTGTGTACGTAATATTTTTTAGTTCCAGAACCGAAAATGTGAAAACTTCATATTTTGTATAAAAAAGGTACTCTTGTTAGATTTTAATAGCATGAGCCGTTTTCTAGTAAAATCCATTTTAATAATTCATTATGTACTCAATAACTCCTGCTGTAAAATAAATATATCAAGTTGTGCCATGAAAAAATTATTATTTATGACACTTAATAGAGGTTTCAATTATTATTATGTCAATTACTCATTAGATTACCTACTCAAAATTCGAATTTGAGAAATTTGAACAGGATAGGTGATCCGCGCGGAGTCCTTTGATGTTTATTACAGTACCTAAATCAAATTTCTCTGTTAAGTATCACAAATAGTCATTTTTTCATGGCACAATTTGGTACGTTTACTTTGCAGCAGGAATTTTTGAACACGTAATAAATTATTGAAATGGATTTTGCTAGAAAACGGCTCTTGCTATTAAAATCTAACCAAGGTACCTTTTTTATGCAAAATATGATAAATTTTCATATTTTCGGCTCGGGAACTGGAAAAAATTGCGTACACAAAAAAAATGTAAAATTTGACGCATGGTCCCGCATTTTCTTACACCCCTGTAGCAAATTTTGATTTGTATGTTATACCGGATATTAAGTATGCAAATAGTAATACAACCCCAAAATTTTGTGATTTAATATTAAACCGTTTTGAAGTTATGTAATAAAAACTGTTTCCTTAGGGGCCGCCACTGAGAAAAACTCTACTAAGGTTTTCATATTGCGACATGTTTTACACACTCTCACATTTTGAGTACTTATTTCGTTAACACCTTGTATAAAAAATATTTGCGTTTGTGTTATTGTTTTAAAAATGACAATACAATTAGAGATAATATAAACCTCGAAATTAGTAGTCAAATAATTATCTGTTCATAAAAAAGACCAGTTATTATAACAATTATTTAAAAAATGACTTGTTGCTACGACATTTTTAAGATTTTGAAATATTTATCGAAAACGGTTCATGCTAGCGACTTTAACGCTTTATGATAATTTCAAATATCCTGGAAATATTTACCCCTTAACCTATGCCGTTATTTGTAAAAAAATATAGTATGTAGGTATGTAATCAACAAGTTGTAACTTTATTTATTTGGTTGAGATGACAAAAAAATCCAGCAATGGTTTCTACACGTCAAAATAATAAGAAAAACTCAAATGTGCGATTTTCATTTGTTTTCAGGCTCTGAGGTACAAAATAATTTATTGATATTCTATTAATCATAGCGTTCTTTGATTAAATGTTCAAACTTACCACCACTGACCACTAAACTCTTTCTGCTTCGTATACGTAGAGCGTCTGTAATTCTCCTGAGTGCTGCATTTCTTTCTTCCATAAATGCTGCAGTACTGATGATACGTCGAATTAGTGCCTCCCGAGTGTTCACTCTAACTTTGTACATTTTTGAACCAGTCCCATAAACAGTAAACTTATGATATGAGGTCTGGAGATCTTGGAGGCCAAGTAATAGGGGCACCGCACACATAGGTGAATGTGCTCGTGGCTGGTTTTTATTACTTTTTTTTTGTGGAATGCCCAATTGAGAGCAATTCTTCGTGAGCTGGTAGTTGCATCATCTTCTACTAGACTCAGAAGATTTTCTGTTTCTTCTAAATATTGACGAAGGGCTCGTTCAGGTGTTATACCGGCTAGTACTGAGACGCTTTCCGGTGTCGCAGCCTCCCCAGCGTTATCTAGAAAGCGACGAGTGTGTGCAAAAATGTTTCCTGAACGCACACGAACAGAATCACGCGTACAACGAAGTTGCTGTGGACACCGGTTTCGCACAGTTTGTTGAATACTCTGATAAATACATTTTTATCAAAACATCTGTGATGTAGACTCCGTTGAGGATATTATTCAACAGCACATTGGCATTACCCTTACAAAAACCATAAACAACCTAAATTTGAAATAAGTCCTTGACATTTTGTAACACTTTGATCGTACAAATATGTAATCAAATGTTAAACTATTGCAACATAAAATGACACTGACAAATATCCTGCTTTTGAACTTGGATATACTTTGATTTCAAATTTTTAATATTTGTAATTACGCTATATAACAAATGGATGTCGCATAACAATATTTGAGTTTTTTCCTATTATTTTGACGTGTAGAATCAATTTCTGGAGTTTGGTGCGATTCTCGCTACTTACCCTGTATTTGTAAGCAGCAAAAAAATTACCATATTTAAATGAAATCGCTTCAACCTTTCCTTGTAATTTAAAAATAATGATTTATTTTTTATATTCATCATTTCGAAAATGAATTCTCCGATTTAAAGCAACTTTTTCATTAACTTTGAATCAGCCATTAAAGTTTAGTCATACATTTTACTTAGGTATATTAGGTCCTGTATATAATAATGCAAGTATCAAAAGAAAAAAATTGTATTAAAGGAATTAAGCTTTAAAATATTATTTAGTTCGAAAGAAGATTATCTCGCAAAATGAAAATAAAATAAAAAAATTAATTCTAGCATCTTGATTATAAAATATATAAGATATAAGATAATAAAGGTACACTGTATGTATAGCCTTTCGTTTCTGCAAATTGCTTTTATAATAAGCTCCACATAATGGGATCTAGACCGATAGCAAAATATAATCTACCTCTTTCATCAGTTTCATCATTGTCCACCAGTTTAATTGTTATTGTATGAATATATTACGACATAAATAGTGCCTTCTCTTCAAATATTTGATTTACTTATAAATTAGTGGTGGAGGTCACTTAGAAACGTTTAATTGACTATTTTTTCACGAAATTTAGAGAAAATTGGCACCACTTATATTACACAATAATCATTACAAATAATAAAAAAATTCAAAACAAAAAGAAATAGAGAAAACCCTCACCTTTGTGATAAAAAACGAAAGTTGAAAACTTTAAAAAATATGATCATATTTCTCGTTTCCGTAAATGCGTAATTATTTCGGTTATTATGTCAAAAGGTGACGTACACAAGTACGAAATTTTAATTTAAACAGGTTAAAGAAAGAAGAAATATAACAAAGAAACTAAGTTCTTTTATTCTATTCTTGATATTGAAAGATTTTTAGTTATAACATTTTATTCTGACACACCAAATATTGAGACACCCTGTATATGTAAATCAGATATCTAGGCTAAATAAATAAGAAAAAATAAACAATGAACCTTCTCATATCATATTCTTTCTGAGATAATTATTGCAATGGAAAAAGTAATGCATTATTTTACTCCAATGCCACGCATATGAAATTATAGAAAAAAATATGTATTGAATATTTTTTATTCAACCTTACATACGTTAATTACACAACTCCAAAGAGAAATTAATGTTTGTGCAATTTTTTTTAATTAAAGGAATATAAATGTAAAACGTCTGCAGATACAAATAATTTTACATATCGTTACAGTATGTGCACCTGCAATTATTTTTTTTAGTGAAGCACTTCAGAACCCCACCCTAATAAATTGGCAACCGTTCCAAATTTTAATATAAATACCAAGTCGGAATCTTTAATCGTCAGTGGTTTCTAGCTTCATAACTATCTGGATTAGTTCCCAAATCTACTTAAAAGTAAGTTGTTGACTTAATTATAAATGGACTATTAAAAAATTTACATTTTAATTTCAGTCATGTTCCGCCTCATGTTAATCGCTGTTTGCACCGGTAAGTCATGCTTTTCGCATCGTTTTTTCTAACACAATTTATTAATAGTATACAAGAGTTGATGATACTGGCTCATTATTTCATTACTCTTAATTATACCAATTAGACAGTAATTAATAAAAGGTATCTTCTAATTTTTAGTTAATAATGTAATATTAAAATGTAATTATATTTTAAACCGACATTCTTAGTCATTTTTAGTCAGTTTTATTTTCGTGTGCGTATGCGAATTTATGTTGCGTATTTGATTAACTCTAAACTGCGATTATTATTATTTTAGCTGGTGTCGCCTCCGCTGGAGGTTCCAAACAACAAGCCGCCGACTCCCAACCCCAGGCGAGCCACGATTTGGGAGCCATCCACGCAATTTCCGGTGGTTATGAAGCTGGTGGTTATGGCGGAGAGTTTGAAGAGCACGGTGGTTCCGATAGCAATGGCGCGGAACTCACCAGTCTCGCTCATAGCTCCGCTGTCCAGGCCAACAACGCTGTCCAAAACCAACGCACAGCAGGCAGTCAAGCCGCCTTTGGCATCGCCAGCAGCTTCGCTAGTGCTGCTTTTGGTGTAAGAAAAAGATTTTTGCTTATATTGTTTCATTTAAGCTGCGGTTCAATTCTTCAAAGATTTCTAAAACTCTGGAGGCAATTCGGGTCTATAATGTTTATCAATATCTGTTTATTCGTCAAGCAAATTTGTTCTTTGTGTAAAGCCCAAAAATTTGCTATCCGATATTTCCCTTAATACTCACTTTAGAAAGATTTACGAAGTTGGTTAAATATCTGATGAGCAAAGCTACCGCATTAATCCAGGACATGCAACTTCTTTATTTGAAACCTTCGCAGATTGAATCCTGTACTAATTTAATGTTGTAGGGATACTTCTTCCATAACAGTGTATTTTTAATAGTCTAGCAATTTCCCCGAGTCTGATCTTACTCAAACTCAGCATTTGTTCTTTTCTGCTATGGAAAATTCAACATTCCCTTCGCGTTAGTCTATCCTTCTCTTGAGTTCTCAGTATTGAGAGTGTTCTTGTTCCACCCACTTCCCAAAAGTTTGTCTTACCAAAATCTAGTCTTAGGAAAACTATGTCCTATCACTCAAAACAGTCCAACCGTTCATTTAACTTAGAACAATTGTAAATAGTTTCAAACAAGTTTTGAGTTTAACAAAGACTAATATTACCACAGGTAGTTTACGTATATCTCTTTCTCTAGGCCGCCCAAACCGCTCAAGCTGCCCTCGTAGGCAAACAAGCCATTGTCCAAAACCTCAGAAGACAGCTGACCGATGCTCAACAACAGCTCCAGGAAGAAATCACCCAGTACCAACAGACCGAAGCTGCAGCTCAAGCCGCTCACTCTACAGCCCAGCAAGCTCAGGCCCAAGTCACCAGCTTGAGCGCCGCTATCTCTGCGGTCCAAAGCGGCGCCCAGAACGCCCAACAAGCCGCTGCTGAAGCTGCCAGGGTATCAGCCGCCCAACAGTCCATGGTCGTTGAGGCCAAACAACGCGTCGCTCACATTCTCAGCCGCATCCAGAACGCCGTCGCCGAATTGCAGGACACCGAAATCTCCGCCCAGAAGGCAGCCGAAGCCGCACAGATTGCCCAGTCCAACGCAGCTGCAGCTGGAGTGGCCGTGGCTACAGCCAGTTCCCAAGGAATCGGGTCCAAAGGGGGTCATCATTATTAGTTTATTGTACCACGCATTTGTAATACGATTTTCCTAATGTATCTGGTCAGTAGAAAATAAGACAATAAAGTTCAGCTAACAAATACATTCGATTGTACTTCCTTCTCCTTTTGATCTACCGAACTATTATTTTAATGTTTAATTCAGACTTCGTTTGAACTTATTAAATATCTCAAGAAAAATTAAAGCGCATGTATTATTGAAATTCTTATTGCATTAATAAATTTATCGTATTTTTTATCAAGTGTCAAACTCTATGTATTCAGATTTTCCATTTTCATTTGCATTTTCCCAATCTGAGTAACAAAATAATTCGTATCGCAAAAATGAAATTTATTTCTCAGAAATGAAATTCAAAAATTCAAAAGTTCAAAAATTCAAAAATTCAAAAATTCAAAAATTCAAAAATTCAAAAATTCAAAAATTCAAAAATTCAAAAATTCAAAAATTCAAAAATTCAAAAATTCAAAAATTCAAAAATTCAAAAATTCAAAAATTCAAAAATTCAAAAATTCAAAAATTCAAAAATTCAAAAATTCAGAAATTCAGAAATAAAATTCAGAAATTCAAGTCTCAGAAATGCACGATGTTAAAAATCAAACATTGATCAAACAATACTTAACAAAATAAAATATACAGGATGTCCCACTAGAAAGTACACAAACTGTAAAGAGATACTAAGGTTAAAATAAGTAAAAAAGCTTTCCGGACACGCAGCATCTTGGAAGTCAATACGGATTTAGGAACAGAAGATCAACAACTTTAGCTATTATCCAGTTAACTAAGATTATTTTAAACAGTTTCGAATCAAACAATGTTGTCAGTGGAAATTTTTACGATCTGACTAAGGCATTTGACTGTGTCGCACAGAACCCTCTTAAATTGAATTGAATTGAATCTTATCTATCGAACAGAACTCAATACCTATGTTTTTATAATTCTTGCTCTTCACGCCTAACAGAAATAGTTCATGGAGTTCCCCAAGGCTCAGTATTGGGCCCTATTCTATTTCTTATCTGTATGTATGAATTTCCAAATTGTGATATAACTACTGATTTAATTTTATTTACCGATGATACTACCGCTTTAAAGTCAAATAATAACTTCACTAAACTCACAGAGGATTCACTAGATACGCTGCCGCTGATAAAGGACTAGTTTATTGCTAATAGATGAACTTAAATGTTGACAAAACTCAATCGTTACTTTTTACACTCCGTCATATCAATACTTGTGATAACCCAAATAGCATTAAATTTCTTGGGGTTCACTTTGACACGAAATTGAGTTGGGAAAAACATGTCAATGATTTATGCGCACGTTTATCTAAGAATATTTTCCTACTGCGTAATTTGGATCGTATAGTCTCTAAGCCTGTACTCATGTCTGCATATTATGGTACCTTTCATACCACCATGACTTATGCAACTTTGAACAGGGGTCAATCGTCTCACAGTGATAAAATTTTTGGTTTACAACGTAAATGTATTAGAATTTTGGCTGGAATAAAATGCAGACATAATTGTCGGGAGCACTTCAAACAGTTACATATTCTTAACAATACCGTCAGTTTACATACTTGAATCTGTCTTGGCATTGTCGCACACTACGATAAAATTTCCTGTAATGAAACATGCAGCAGATTGTTGAAATGCGTTTTTCTTGAAAACGGACAATTTCTAGAGCTAATGACAAGTATACCATTTTTTCACGAAAATAATGTAGGTTTAAGATTTTTAAGAAAAAGAAGCGTTAACGTTGTGGATAAAAAAAATTATGCTCGTATTTACGTCATAAACACGGCGTATGTGGCGCCCTCTAGAAGATACATCGAAATAGATAACAAATTATGATTTTTCGTATAAAAAAACATCTACGCCTAAATTTTCACGTTCATACACTCAAAAATATTATAATTATTACGAAAATTGAATTTTTAATTTCCAACTTTGACACCCTTTATCTTTTTTGTTATCAACATTTTATTAAGGCATATTGGCTCCAATCGTAATATTTTGAAGTAAAAAAACTAGTATGTCACTATGGACCATTACTTACGGACCACTTTACTATATACTAATTATGTATTTAAGCTGTTATTTTCTTCTGTCTTAAGTTTTGGAGAAAATTGCAAAATAATGATTGAATTTTATATTATTTTTTCAAAAGAATTTTAATTAATACTTAATATCGACGTTTCTTTCCCTAATTTTTGTGACTTTTGAAAAATTTTCATTTAGGCTTTAGTGTTAAAAATCGACAGTTATCAAGTTAATTTTTTTAAATCTCAGTTTTAAATCCTGTATCCCGAAAACGGGCGCCGAAATGAAAAGTGGCGCAATAAATGTCCCGCGCAAGGAATCTATGGGTGGCTGATTGGCCCACTAATTTGTGACACTCTTTGTAAGAATAAAGAGATGCGTTTTTATTTGAAAATTTGTTCCATTCTCATATGCTGTAATAGAAATACTTTTCTCAATAGTAAAGAATTTTTTCTCAAATAGCTTGGCTAAAGCAATTTAATGACATTCCTTAGAGTAAATTTAAGTTAAGTAACTAAAAACCAGTTATTTTTAATAGACTCAATAAATGCATTATTTCTAGGTAGGTACAAAGTAAGAAATTGTCTAAAATTATTTATCTGTGGCGTAAGTTTAACATGTTCTCTATTTATTTGCATATTTTGCAGCCTCTGAAAATGTTTTTTTTAATTATTTAAACTGACTCTTCAGCCAGAGGATTTACCTCTAACTAAATCAAACATCAATTTTGAAAATTAATACAGATTAATTTTTGTAAGATAAATTAAATGTTTTTGTTGTTTATTTGTGTGTATTTTTCAGTGTGGCATTTTTAATTATACAGAAATAATAAAACGAGCATTGGTTGATTTCTTCGACGGAAGTATTAATTTTTTTCCACAAAATACACAATTTTCAACATCAAATCTGATGATAGTTATTTATAATATAACCACACGTAGGAAATTGTTGCCATTTGTGGAAATCCAAAAACAGGGAAAAATTCTGAAACTGAAAACAATAGCTGTATAATTATAATCAATATATCAACGTTCAGTTTATTCACAGTTATTTTTTAAATCATACGAGTACTAGTTCTGGACGTCAATAGATGTATCTTTTAAAAGCGTTGCTAATGACTTCAGTCTTTCCAAATATAATAAAAGAAATTAATGATGCCAAGTAGAGCACCCGTCAAGTTTGTGCACTTAAAATACCGTCGACATTTACCGTTAAAGGCGGAGAACTGCCTGTGGATTAAAATAAATTATAGTAACTAGATGCAATCGCTCTTATATAGGTTAATCGGTAGTTACTTCATGGAGAAACGCAAAAAAATTGATACGTCCAGGCATATAAACATTCTCTTGTATAAGTTGTCATGAAAATTGAAGTAAATACTTTTTCAAGAAATTTAAATCACTTATCTGATTTAGGAAATCTTGCTATAACGGAAAATTGAAGAAATAAAACAAACCAAAGAAAGCATTATGTTATAACGCCACGGTTATTCAAAGTGGTGGACTGTATGAATAAAGAAATAAAATGGTTGGAGATGGCTTACCTCCTTTGAAACTCCTATGTTCTTGAAGGGCCCTTCTGATGTGTTGAAGATGTTGATGCGGCTGTCTATTTATTTCTTATGGAGTTGGGAATCACACGCACTTGTTACTATGTCGAGTCTCTCGAATGGAATGAATTGAATTATATACAAAAACCATCTCCAACAAAAAACAGTACGTAAAAATAAGAAGGATTTTCGTATTTGAGTGAATAAACTCGAAAGAAACATGTTGTTGCAACAAATGAAAAAGAATAGAAAATTTATTTAATATATTTTAAAAATGAATTGTAATTACAATAACACCCTTTTGCGGTGAAGCCGCAACACATTATGCCATAATGATCAGCAAGCCATTTCATTTACTATTATTTGGCAATTTTTATATTTCACGTTGGAAAATCAAGAAAAAAAGCAAATAAATGCATTTAGGCAATATTTCACTTTGAAAAACTCTAATAAATAAATAGGTACTAGAAAAATTTAAAAAAATATATTTGTATTTAACTGATGGAGTAAAAATGCTGTCAAGTAATCTTGAAACTCATCTGAAAGAAGATCTGAAGATGAAATAAGTATAATCTTGTCCAAAACTACTTTATATGCGAATTACAGGGCTTTTTTAATACTTTTTTAACCTTTACAGAGGCCATTGGAGAACGTCTCAGAAGATCACCATTGCTTGAAAAGCGGTTTCGTTAGCGTAACCGATATGAGCATCAAGGCGTGTCTAGGGGTTCTGATAGCGGATTCACCCCCATACAACCTAGCCCGAGAACGAAAACGACAAATCTAGGATC
Source organism: Anoplophora glabripennis (assembly GCF_000390285.2). NCBI lineage: Eukaryota > Metazoa > Arthropoda > Insecta > Coleoptera > Cerambycidae > Anoplophora > Anoplophora glabripennis. Next base: position 253,301 of record NW_019416863.1, read on the forward strand.
CTTAGCGGCGACCAAGTACATTGGTGACGACATACCAATCCGAAAAACCGCCGTACTTTAAATATGGGGTGTTTAAACTGAAATTAAACAAAATATTTCGGCCACTGGCTGCAAAACTAAATAAACCAATCATATTCAAATTAGTATGAGGTACAATAAGGATTTACATAAGCACATTACATTTTAGATCAAACATAAAGTTGTTCGGTTGAATTATGCATGATTAAAATAAAACCAACAGTTTTGCACTGAATTAATATTGTCAGGAATATTAATCTCGACAGTGTGTTTAAAATCTAATTGACATTACAAACTGTATAATTAACAAAGAAGCAAAAATACATAGTTTATAAAATCTTTCCAAAATATTCTCCCTTGTATCGGGAGAAAAGTTTAATAATTACTTTATAAATGTTGCTAACAATGTTATAAGTAATTTACCTGTTATAATAATACCGATTTAAATTGCTGCCTCCAATTACGCCGTTCAGTGAATAGTTTTTCCTTTTCTGAAGTGCCCTTTGGGAAGTCATTGATATTGTTAAGAGTTTTGAGAGCAAACCCGTTTGGATGTATATAATATTTCAATAAAAATTTTAAAATCCCAATTGGCCCAATATTAATACCTTGCACTGATTTAATTAACTATTGTATAAGTGAAAATATTTTTCCCCAGTGTTTAAAATTTTTCAAGGTTGTCCCTATTTATAAAAATAATTATATTAATAATCCCTCTAATTTTAAATGAAACTATCTTAAAAATACGAATAACTAGGTAATTATTTTGAGACACTAGCCATAGACTGTCTAACATCCACAATAAAGAATAGTTTTGAAGAAGGGAAATGCGTTGCTAGTCAATTTTTAGATTTGACAAAAGCTCTCGATTGTGTATCACACGAAATTCTTATACATAAGCTACATAATTATGGTTTTTCGTCGTACAGTTCGGATTTATTGAGATCATATTTGAGTAATAGATTACAGTATGTATATAATAATGTGAAAACATCCACAAAGAATATTGAACATGGAGTTCCACAAGGTTCCATATTAGGTCCGTTACTGTTTTTGATGATTTTCCTAATTGTTTACCTCATGATACTAAAAGTATACTCTTTGCTGATGGTACCAATATAACTAGAATCAACTTAAACTTTGAACAGTTAATGACATCAACTTATGATCAACATGCATCGGTTGAAAACTGGTTTACCCAAACTATGATTTTTAGTTTCCGGAATATAGAAAACTGGGATAATCCACCACATGTAAAATTCTTGGGAGTTCATTTTGACCCGAAACTGACATGGGATCAACTTGTTAATTATGTTTGCTCCAAGATATCAAAACAAACTTATTTACTCCGGAGTCTCAAACGAAGAGTCTCAATATCAAGCTTGCTGATAGTTTATCGTGCTATATCCATTCCATCATACATATGCTATTTTAGTATGCGGTCATACCTCCTCTATGAACAAAGTTTTTACTCTTCAGAGAAAAATTATTAGAATCATATCTGACCTTGGTTTTAGAGATGATTGTAGAGAGCAGTTTTCCAAATTGAATCCATTAACTGTACCCTGTGCATTATATATACTTCAGCGTCTTATTTATGTCAAAAACATATACATAACTTTGAAATCAGATGGGAGACTCACTCTTATAGTACCCGAAAGAGCACTTAGGTACGTATGTAATAAATTTCTAAGACTTACAATTAGTAAAACACCGGTCGGTACTAATTATTGGGCCATCAAATTTTTTAACACAATACCTCACCAAATTCAAATTCCTAATGACAATAATTTCAAATCAAGGATAGAAAAATACTTAATAAAAAATGCCTTTTATAGTTTTGATGATTTTATTGACAGTAATGTAACTCGAATATGAATGTTATCATTAATCTTAGTGTGTCGTTTATCCTATTTATTTTAATTAATTATATGTTGTTTATGTATACTTGTATAACAGTTAGTTACTTAGTTAGACACAATCTTGTATGTCTATTGACGAATGTCTTATCATTAAAGAGATCTAGCTCTTATAATAGCAAGCCACTGAAGTGCGCATTGAGCAAAAGTTTAATATGCTAATCTGTATTAAGCACGAACCTGTGTTCGTACTATTGTACTTCACGCCAAATTAGAAGAGAACTAATGCGTTGGCTTCGTAGCTTACAGACAACAATATTTTCTTTGATTCTAAATTACAAATTCTGTAATTTGCAACTTTGAACTAATACATTTGGACAATAGTCTCAAGATTATCTATATCATTTTAAATATAAAAGTGCAGATAATATAAATTGCTTCAGTCAAGTACCCACTTTTACTTTTATATTTGAGACACGCATTTATTAGTATATCGTGCATTAAATTTATGACTGTTTCGTTAAGTTAGAAGTTGAATTAATTATGGAAAAAAGGTTCTTTGAGGAAGAAAAAGAATCATAGTTTTCTTGAGTGCAGTCTCGCTTTAGTATTGAATTTTATCAAAATACTTTCACTATAAAACTTTTATGATAACCCAAAATTCAGTTAGGAATTGAAATCTTCTCAGTATTTTAGTATATAATGGTAAAATTGTTCAATTAACAGTTCTAATAAACATATATATGATTCGTCTTGCTTTAAAACTGCATTTATATTAGAAATCTGTGTATAGTTATAAGACAAAGTTATGAGGAACTATATAAGTAATGCAGTTTTATGTAGCGGAACTGATTTTAAGCCTTTTCTTCTAATATTTATTCGCAATTTGTAATCAGTAAATACATGCTAATTTTGTTCATAAGAATAACATTTTTAAGAAGAAAATAAAAGCAACGAATTGAGTGAAATCACCTGGGGCGACTAAAATAGTTGGCGTAGATTCACGAAAATCGATAGAGATATATTACTTACTGCCAATTTCTTGGAGACCACCCTCCTAGAAAGTAAAAGCATATCGACGATTTCAACGATTCATATTTCACTGTCTATTACGTAACAGAAATGTGTCTGAAAGTAGAATACTCTAGACTACAGTTGCGCCTTTTTATGACAGCAATATCTTCACAATGTTTCACATTTAGAAATAATTAGCACAATTATATATGTAACAATTTATCAATACATTCCTATGTGTACACTTGGTTCCTTCGTTAAAGTTTAATTTCTTACAAATGATTAGTTTTCTGGGAACAAGAATTTATTACCAGTATTAAAAAATGCTCAAAGGCAGTCTGCTAATTGTAAAACGTTTTGTACGATTAGAAAAATAAATCACAGAGGAATATCTAAAATTGAAAAGACAAAATAAAAGAAGCAGATAATAAATGTATTTAAAAAGTATTAGAAGTTTTCCGGCCTAGGTCAAGCTAGAGACAATTACGATAGGACTGATTGACATCGCTCAGCATTGTCTCTTGTCAAAAGCATTATGTAATTGTTTCATATTTTCTATGGTTTTTACAATAATTACATACAACTTCATAATTAACATCTATTACTTTTCCTGTAGTTTGTAGATACTAGGTGATTAACAACTTATCCAAACAAATTTAGGAATAGATGCGGCATGAGAAATATAAATATCTTAAAAAAAAATTGTAAAATCCTTATAGTTTACGAGAAAAAAAGTTGTAGTACTTTCAACCATTACATAGCTGGATAGCGTCATTCGCAATACGCCTAGAGAGCCACGTGGCCTCAGCGACTCAGAATACTGAAATCCGATATTACAATCGTCGTTGCGATAGCGTTTACAATAGTTTTTTAGTAGTTAGTGTCAAAAATGGCTTGCATATATAGCAATCCGGAGTTGATGCATATCGTTTTAATTTATGTTGAAGCAAGACAACATTTGTGTTAGCTCATAGAAACAGAGTAAAACGGACCCAAATTTGTTTATACGTTGGTGGACAAAATTTTGAACAGTTGTTGTAACATCGGGTATGTCAAACTAATTCATTATTTAAAACCAATTTTATTAACTAATAATAACAATAGCGGCAAAAGCAGTTGAATTTGCTGATATAAAATAGGTACTATAAAATTCTACTTATTTCTTGCATTAAACTTTGCCGGCATGTCGGTCGCATTGTGCGAGGTCAGGTTTTACAGTGGACCACTTTCCAGTGTCGTACCGAAGTATATTTTTAAATCATTTTCGAACAGCCCTTTTTGATTTTTTTCTTTACAAAATTGTATTTGTAAGAGTCCCCTGTACATCCAATTTTGTTTTTTTTTTGGATAAGTTCTGAATCACTGTATATATCATTTGCTTTTGATTTGTTGTTCGAACTTTTGGTAGATAGATATGTAAATTTCGTTACAAGTAAAAATATGTCCTATTTAAAATAACTATTGATTTATCAATTGAATAAATTTATTTTTACATGTTATTTACTATACATGTAAGTGTAACATGCACGAAACGTTAGATAGCATATTTAAGTAGAAGATCTTTGACTAACAAAATCATGATTTATTAGAAATGTTTTAATTTTTATGAAACAAAAAAGTTGTCTATAACTATGCGTATGTTTCTGTAAAACATCTATTGATAAAATTAACCATCAGTGAAATATTGTGTAGGTACGTATTGAAACAACCTGAACAATCATTTTATAAAAGATACTTTTACTATCTGAGATTAAGTGTTGGAGACTAACCCAATTTCACTTTGTGAATTGTTAGTGTCAAACATGGACAAGATACAATATGACTCATTAATCTCAACGAGCTATTATACAAAGTTACAATTTTGCACGTCCTTAAAAATAACTACCAGAAGTATTGCCAGAGTATATTGAGAGAAATATTTACGTAACGGCTATTTAAAGTAACATTTTTTTGAATGATTAAGGAGCTCTGTGAGTGAAAAATAGTATAAAAAAGAGATATGAAAATGTTCACGTACTGGGTTACTGAAAGGGCAGTTCATGAACGAAGGTATTTCAATTCTAGGTGAAAATTATACTTTTTGTAGTCATAATTTAACATGAATACAGCAAACTATCAATTATTGTTGTTTTCACATAGCAACACACGCGATCTATTCAACATTGCCGCTGTCACATGGATTAAGAAGTTTATCGAGATTAGTTCGCTTTCTTTGTTGGTGCTAAAGTTTACAAAATATGTACACCAGTTAAATAAAATGAAATAATACGGACAGTAGGATATTGAGGAAATTAATAAATATCTATAAATACATATAAAAAACTATAAAATGAACAAAACAGAGCTTAGATAAAATTGGAAATAGTAATAAATTACTCTTTATCTCGATATCATAGAAAAATTGTAGAAAACAACAACAGAAAAAACAATAGAATAATTATTATCCCCATTTACCGAAGATATTTTTAGGGTGATAGGTTTTGACAAATAATTCGGTCATTCTAGTTAATTTTTCAGTGTTCTATTGTTTTGTATTGTGGTTGTTCCAAGAGAATAGGCTGGTCAAAATCGACAATATATTCGCAAAACATGATGTAACTCTGATTTTTTAGTATGTTGTTTGGACCCATTTGGGCTATGTATACCCAAGTTTGCAACTCTCAAAAAGTTGTGGAAAAATGTTTACACACCAAAAACCGCGAAATTTTTGGACTTGTTTCAGGTTCTGCTCTATATCACCTAATCCATGCATTTTTCGTCGAAAGCTATTCTACAGTGTAGGAAAGTACCGACGGTCTATCAGAAGTTACGTAAGCGATAAAGTAAGCCATAGAAATCCATGTGATAGACAAGGACGGCTATAATGAAGGCGTTTAATAGTCAACGCCCATTTCGCCCTTCCACAAATAAGAAGTGGATCTTATTTGTGGAAGGGCGAAACGGGCGGTGACAAAGAGAAGCCTTCATTATAGCCATCCTTCTCTATCGCATGGATTTCTATGGCTTACTTTATCGCTCTCACGTAACTTCAGATAGACCATCGGTACTTTCCTACCCTGTATACGTTTTTTAAGAGCATCAAATTTGTGACAAACTAAGCCCAACCGGAGCTCTGTAGGTCAATTGGTTACCGAATTACGGCACTTTGAAAATAGGCCAGTTTTTCCAAAAATTGAAAATTTTAGTTTTAGACTTTTTTCGACCGAAATTGCGTCGAAATCATTGATCCTACGAGTAGAACTTGTAAAATATAATTTGTAGGCAATTTCATTACCTTTAAATTAAGCAGGGTCTGTAAGCCTCGTAATTCTCTCAAAATCGCAAAAAACCATATAATGTAAAATCACATTTTTCCAGAAATGTTCCATAACCTTTCCTATCTTTTGTATTTTGGTTTGGTAATGAAAAAGAAGGCATCATTTAAAAAAACGGTGAAATGTATTTTAATATAAACATAAGTAATTAAAAGTACAGTAACTTAATCAATCAATCAGTCAATCAAATTAGACACATAGTCAAATTCGTCGCCTTGTTTTTGATGGCCCTGGGCCGTCACTTTCGTTGCTCTCTTCAATAGGTATCTCTTCCACTATTGGTCTTCGTCCCCTATAGGTAGGTACTCCAGTATTGGTGGATCGTCAGGGTTGTCTTGAGGCTCGTCATCGTCGTCCTCTTCAATGATGATAAGGGCAGCGTTCTGGCACGTTTCCCCAGAGCAGGTAGCACACATCACAGAACATCTGAGCCCTGCTTTGAGGAAAGTGCAGCCACCTCTGCACCCCTTCTTGCATTTACAAGAGAGGAGTTTTAGGAGCTCTGCGGGGAAAGGATTTGCTCATGCTCCTCTGCGGTCTATGATCCACTAAAACAAATGTATACTTCCAGAAGAGTGGCAGAGGTGTGGCGGGTTGCGTCCAATTCTCCACCAGCTCATTCCACCAAGGGGAAGTGGAGCTACCACCTGGATTTGAACTTTTCATCCACGCATTTACTGGGTGCGACACCACATCTGCCCTCTCCTGGCAGGGGAAGATGAAAATGTGGGGCCACTTCAGACAAAATCAAGCCCTAGTGGATCAAGCAAGGGTTTTCCTCCAGACAGATGCCACGCACAAACAAGTCGCAGCAGCCGGTGATAAATGCCTAGTTGCCCTATATGGAGGAGACGAAACGAAAGACACCCTCAACGATGTACGCTCCCGTACTTTTGTGAAGACAGCAGCCAACGCCAAACCGAATCTGGCCCGTTTGCCCCCAACCACAGAGGCTGCGTCGTATCACCACTACCGCACATACCACCAGGTGCAAAAGTGGTTGGGGTTGGAGAAAGAGGCCACCGACTGGGGTTGGGAATTGACCTCGGCTGGACTCATCTCCATTACTAGTCGGCAAGCTCCTGCCCCCGCAGAGCTCCTAAAACTCCTCTCTTGCAAATGCAAGAAGGAGTGCAGAGGTAGCTGCACTTGCCTCAAAGCAGGGCTCAGATGTTCTGTGATGTGTGCTACCTGCTCTGGGGAAACGTGCCAGAACGATACCCTTGTTATCATTGAAGAGGACGACGATGACGAGCCTCAAGACAACCTTGACGATCCACCAATACTGGAGTACCTACCTATAGGAGACGAAGACCAATAGTGGAAGAGATACCTATTGAAAAGAGCAACGAAAGTGCCGGCCCAGGGCCCTCAAAATCAAGGCGACGAATTTGACTGTGTGTCTAATTTGATTGACTGATTGATTGATTGATTAAGTTACTGTACTTTTGATTATTTATGTTTATATTAAAATACATTTCACCGTTTTTTTAAATGATTCCATGCCTTCTTTTTCATTACCAAACCAAAAAACAAAAGGTAGGAAAGGTTATGGAACATTTCTGGAAAAATGTGATTTTACCTTATATTGTTTTTTTTGCGATTTTGAGAGAACTACCAGGCTTACCCCGCTCTGCGCTTACTTTAAAGGTAATGAAATTGCCTACAAATTCTAAAAAACTACAAGTTCTTCTCGTAGGATCAATGGTTTCGACGCAATTTCGGTCCAAACAAGGTCTAAATCTAAAATTTTCAATTTTTGGAAAAACTGGCACATTTTCAAAGTACCGTAATTCGGTAATTAATTGACCTACAGAGCTCCAGTTGGGCTTGGTTTGTCACAAATTTGATGCTCTTAAAAAACGTATAGGACATCTTTCGACGAAAAATGCAGGGATTAGGAGATATAGAGCAGAATCTGAAACAAGTCCAAAAATTTCGCGGTTTTTGGTGTGTAAAAATTTTTCCACAACTTTTTGAGAGTTGCAAACTTGGGTATACATAGCCCTAATGGGTCCAAACAACATACTAAAAAATCAGAGATACATTATGTTTTGCGAATTTATTGTCGATTTTGACGATGAAGATAGTACGACAAGGCAATAATTACTTTTCGTCCTAGTTCAAAAAAGCGGTATTTGAGACTTATTTAGTTCTCAAAACACTCAGTTTTAGCATCAAAAAAATATTTGTAACAGTAATTTTGTGAACTGCTCGCCATCCTACATGTGGTTGAACCCATACCGACGTCTGATATTTTTGATTGTCCTACGAGGCGTAACTCATTCGAAACTACAATGCAGAACACTTCCTTCTTCACCACCAGTAATTAATCGGACCAGGCGCGTTAATCTCCGCAATATGCAGAATTTCGCAACTTACGACGGAGTATTAAAGCGGCGTTATACTTTCTGGAATGGTTAGACAGGGCGTAAATGGATGAATAACTTTATTTGATGTAGTTTAATTATTATGATTGCTAATCCATTTAGTGAACGGCGGTTCACGGGTCTGCAACGGGGAGCATAGCGGCTCGTTGAGAAATAGTTCATGCACCAGCGGCGGCGAGGTGTGGGTGTAGCTGTATTATTTAAAAGAAAAATTCCTTAAAAGTAACTTTGAAGTAATAAATTATTCAAGCAAAATAAAATCTGTTTACTACTTAGTTTATTTATAGTATAATAACAATTTTATTGTCCTGCTCAATTAGGAACAATAAAAGACACCACCTAACAATAAATAATGTTTTAATTTCTGTATTTTGCAATATAAACCACAAAAATAAAATTTTCGAAATAAATCTAATTTTTAGTGGTATTTTTCATTTATCTTATTTTTTATAATAATAACAATTCGCTATATTTCTGGTATTTCTTTACAAGCAAGGCTTCAATCAAGATAGTAACAAATCGCAAATAAAATAACTGCAACAATAAACACGTTTGTGTGGACGATTTATTAAATATCTAAAATGAAAACAAATGTCGAAATTGTATAATGTAATTAAAATTGGTCCCTACTACCCAACTAACACTAGAAATTGACAAAACTGGTCAATACAGGCAAGTTTGATTATCTCCAATTTCTTGGCCAATTCGTTGATGCTACAAAACTTACTCCAATTTTATCCAGTGATATTTTAAGACATACATTTTTTTTGGGTTACGTTTTTAAAGTATGTATCATGTACCACCAATCTAAAATTTCATTACACAAATACAAAAAGGGTACTCTTGTTCAAATCGTCGAAAAGGCATCGTTTTTGAGTCCCAAAGTCTCAAGCTTCTATTTCTTAATGTACAGTACGTCCGAAATCAAGTGGGTGATATTTCAAAGTAGTTTCCTTGGATAAAAGTAAATCGATTTTGATCTAAATTCATTTATTTTCATCTGAAGAAGTTATCCTTGAATTATAGCTCATTTGTTTGCAGACACTATGCAAGGACAGAAGGTGGTTGACCTTGAAACAATCAATTGCGATTTTCTCAAAAATGGTGAGCTTTCAGCGATTTTAAAGAGAGTAGCCGAATGAAATTTTATTCTGATACACTATAAAAACCTAACCTTAAAATGCTGTCATAAAACGTCTTGATAGAGAGAGTAGCTAGCGCCCTCTAGCAGATAGTCAAAAACTAACAACGCTGACATATTACGTGCACTCAAAAACTTTTTCGTACAAAAATTCAACACGATAGATTATTTTTTGGAAAATATATTTAAAAAAAATCGAGTTTGACGCCGTCCCAAAAACAAAACACACTAGGCCTAGGGAAAAATTGTCTTATTTTTATTGCGTGTTAATGTAATGTTAAGAATCACACAGGCACATATACAAACAAATTCCAAACCCAAGAGACCCACATATCTTAACAAAGGAATTCGATGCTCTGAACACGATTCTGTAGTCAAAATTCATGACTTCCCGGTGAATTTCGGAGAAAAGTGAATTTTTTAGTGAAAACCGATTCAAATTTGAGTCGAACTTGATTTTTTCCTAAATTTTATCCAAATATACTCATTTTCACGATATTTCTCAGAAAATCCACTATTTGGGTGAAAACTCAAATGTGGATCAAAACTGATTTTTTCTAAATTTTGTCTAAATATATCGTTTTCGTAGTATTATGAGGCGCTGAACAGGACGCCATTAGTAAAATGTAACATGACCCGGATATTTCCCAGAAAATTCAGTATTTGGGTGAAATCTGGCCCAAATATGGGTCAAAACTGATGTTTTCCTAAATTTTGTCCAAATATATTTTTTTCGCACTATTTTGAGGTGCTGAACCCGATGCCATTAGTAAAGTTTATCAATGACTTCGATCAAAATTGATTTTTTCCTAAATTTTATCCAAATTTATCATTTTCGTAGTATTTTGAGGCACTGAATACGATAACCATTAATTAAATTTACCTCTGACCTCGATATTTCTCAGAAAATCTAAAATTAGTGCTTTCAGGTATGTACCTGAAAATTACTTTTTTAACTTTCAGGTATGTACAATTTTGGATTCTCTGATAAATATAGAGGTCAGAGGTAAATTTCACTAATGGCATCGTATTTAGCAGCCTCAAAATACTGCGAAAATGATATATTTGAACAAAATTTAGGTATTTTTTCGGAATTTCAGCCCATATTTGGACCAGTTTTCATCCAAAATTTCACTTTTCTCCGGTATTCATCGACAAGTCATGAATTTTGACTACAGGATCATGTTTAACGTATCGAATTCCTTCGAAAATGATGTGTGGGTCTCTTGGGTTTGGACTTTTTTTGTGTATGCCAGTATTATTTGAAAAACAAGTTTCATAAAGAATATATACCGTTAAATATGTCTCTTTCGGATTTCTTATTACTTCTTTATTGGAATAGAGTCTGTCAGAAACATTGTTTTATAATGCAGATTGGAGGAATATCAAAATTATATTGTTTGCTAAAACTCTTTTCTTTATGTTATTATTTATGGGAGCATCTTGAAAATTCTTATAAGAAAAAAATAATTTTCTGAATGAATCTGTTATTTTAATTATAACTTATATAGAATACACTACTGAAATGAATTTACATTTTATGTCTACTATTTCCTTAAACATCTTACGAAATTTTTTAATGCACGACTTGGAAAAATGTGCGATATCATGAGATATTAAATTCGTGCAGGCCGGTTGTTGGAAAAAGTAGAGTAAGTACGTGTACGTCACTGTATGGTTATCTTGCATTTTTTAACGCTACGTGAATATCCAATTTAAAACACGGAGAAGGTAAATTTGAACATCATAGTGTATTACATTATAATGAGTCCCACCCAAACCTCAGCTCAAACGTCCCCGTATAAATACTAGTCATGGCGAGCAAAAATCATAGTGCCTTCCAGTTTCTTAGCCCCGTAAGATCTCTAATCTGTGATAACTCGTAAGTAGACGTCGATACGCCTTTCCTTCTAATAAGCTCTGGGTTTTTGTTGCAGCCAACATGTTCAAGTTTTTCGTCATTGCTGCATGCGCCAGTAAGTATTTTCAATTTCTTTTAAAAGCCGGTATTAGAAGCTACATTATTTTGCTAAAAATTTTTTTTTTGTACCAAATTTTTCAACATTCGTAATATTACATTTATATTTAACGAATTCTTGATTCTATTAAAAGAATATAAAAATATACGTAGATAAAGTTATTATACAAAAGTAATAAATTATAGTAAAAATAAAACAAAAAAATCTACAGTTCAATAATAATATAAATTTTGTCTTGCAAATTTTTGTTACAATATTTTTTATTTCAATACTTGTCTCAATCTTCTATTTAACTGTTTTTTCTATTAAAATGTTCCAAAAAAAACAATATTCAATTACCATTCGTCTTCTATTTTAGTTCCACAAGATGTTCAATTTAAAATTACTCATCGCTACATCACGAATAGGAAAAGACAGATCTAAGTTTTGTAAAAAATGGTATAGTGCTAAATGACTTCAATTTTGGGTACAAATGGTATTACTTTTCAAAGTGGTGGCGTAGCGACCATAATAAATTTTTTTAACTCGGGAAATTTTCATCCACCTGAAAAACTATAAAATTCTGAACTTTTGCCATAGGTATTAATAATTTTCGGAAAATAGCTCATTGTGAGATATTTGACTTAAATTACTTTTTTATTTGAGAACAAAAGTTATAATAATTTTAGTTTTAGATCACATGTTATTTTTCATATTAATGTGCACTGATTAATACAGAAAATAGTCACTTATCTTCAGTTAAGTATTACAATTATTATTATGAATATTCATCCACAATTCAGAATTCATTAAAAGAAAAAGTACCAAGTATTTCAATCAGCAAAACTTAAAATGAAATAATTTCCAAAGCACATATGACTTAAAAGTGATTTTGAAAAAGTTACAACAATTTTTGTTATTAAACTTACCTACCTACTTACTTTGAATTATAAATATTTCGAAGACCAGTTCCATATGCACCACGAAGAGAAATTTCATTTAGGCATATGAACTTGACAATACATTAGTTTTTGAAATATCGTTTTGGAGAATTTTAAACGGAAATTACAGTTCATAGTTATATTAAAAAGCATATTACATTTTTTATACTGATAAAACATAATAACAAACATTTTTGACTTAAACACTTTCCATCGTGTTAAGGATTGATATCTATTATATCAATTTGTATTAGTCGATTGTATTTTTTCCAAAACAAAATGCCAAAGAAATTGTTAGCGAAAAGTTAACTTCTGCATGTTATTTGATGCATTAACTTTAATTGGGACGGTAATGTAAAGAGATTGTTTTCACAGATTCTAGTTAAGATACAAAACCTGATTCCCGTTCTGTTCAATAGCAGTGTTAAATTAATTATCTGGGACTATGAACTGTAACAGCCATGAGGAAAACTTTAAAGGCGGAAGTTTAATAACCAATTGCTTTACATTTCGTTACACTACTCGCTCTGCCAAGTTATGAATAAAAATATATTTCAAAATACTATCACAATTTTAGTTTCTAATCTACCTCTAATAAAAATGTTGGAGGAAGTTTTGTGAAACAGTCATCAGAACTTCTGTCTATTCCTGACATCATCAGTGTCATCAAAATGCGACAAATTATGATTTCTTTTATCTGTAATAGTAGAAAAAACTGTGATAAAGTCGATAAATAGAAAGAATGTTTCAATATAGACATATTTGGTAAAAGCTTCTGCATAGACAATGCCTTACAGACATTATTGTGATCCAACTGACAAGAAAGGAAAGTATCTTGATGGCATGGAAGGCATCAGCAATTTGACAGAATACTTGGAAGACTGTTTCCCAAAATCTCCTCCTAAATTGAAAAGGAGATCTTTGGATAGTATTTTGAAGCTGATCGCTGTTATATCTATCTGTAGGACTTCTACTGTTCGTATTGTTAGTTTCCTTTACCATTTTAATTATTCGTGTAACAACAATATTTCCAAGTAATAAACAACAAATTAAGTGAACAGTATTCCAAAGAGGTGACCTCGTGTGATACTCAAAGCTTAGAATCCAAAATCTGTCTTCAAACAAACTGACAGTCAATTTTATTAATTCCAGTTTCTTGGGCCTCCGCTGGCGTCAAGCAAAGCGTAGTTCTTGAACCCCAACAGCAGGCCAGTCACGGTATTGAATCGATCCAGGGCTATGAAGACGGCGGGTACGGCGGAGAGTATGACGGACACGACATCGGTTCCGACGGAGGACACAGCAGCGGTGCCGAACTGACCAGTCTCGCTCATAGCTCCGCCCAGCAGGCTAAGAACGCCGTCCAGAACCAGCAGACCGCAGGATCCCAGGCAGCTTTCGGTATCTCCAGCAGCTTCGCCAGCGCCGCCTTGGGGGTAAGCGAATTATTTATTAGTTCTTCAACAAATCTTCGGTGTATAGAAGAGACAATACTTTCAAATTCTAAATTGGAATAATCAGAAGAAAAACAAGTACAAAATAATAAAAGATACTTATTCATTAGTTTTAAAATTATTATACAGGGTGTCCGCAAATTTCACCGACAACGTTTGACTACATATTCATGACGATAAATAAATATGATCTACGAAAAAAATTAAATAAAATCCTTTTGGTTTTTGCGTTACAGTCCTTCAAAGTTGTCAAAAATAAAACTAATTTAATTAATAACTTCATAGGGCTCTTACCGATTGCGGCAAAATTTTGGACATTGATTTGAACTATTATAACGTATTATTTCTTAAAACTTTAGTCAGATCGATATACTGGGTGATAGTTTTCTCCGGTTACCTCTCCCTTTTAGCAGTCAAAACTTTTACAACATTGAAACGGTCGTTTTGTTTAAAAAAAAAATATTGTTCCTTGAGAAAATCGCCTACAGAAAGTAATTCTTAAGAAAAATTGCATTATTTGCAGGTCTGTATGTTTCGGTTTGCGTAGCAGTGTCACGAATTTAAAACTTTGAGTTCAGTGGGATCTCATCATTCTCATCACTCCACACATGCAAATTATGAAAATTTACAACTCATTTCCTTGTAAAAGAAGATTCGTCGATACAAAACAATTTTAAGCAAATTATTATCTTCCGCGAAGCCATTGACTAACCAGCAGTAAAATTGTAAACGTGCGTTGAGATCTAAATTTTCAAGTTCTTGAGCAGGAGTTAAATAAAATAGCCGAAGAAGTTGCTTTTTTAAAGTTTTGTGAACATTAAGTTTTACATACATTTAATAGTCTTGATACACTGCGGACACTTCATAATTTCTATTTGTGGTGTGATGAGAATCCTAGAGAAATACGACAATAATGACATTATCTGATACCCACAGCAATCAACATCTTGTTTTCATCGCCTACTAAACTCAAAGTATTAAATTCGTGACATTGCTACGCAAACATAAACATACAGACCTGCAAATAATACCATTTTTCTCAGGAATAGCTTTCTGTATGCGATTTTCACAAGAGACAATATTTTTTTTTAGATAGAACGACCCTTTCAATGTTGCTGCCCGTTTTAAAAAAATACAACCACTGTAAAAGTTTCGACTGCTAAAAGGGAGAGGTAACCGGATAAAACTATCACCCAGTACATCGAATTGACTAAAGTTTTAAGAAATAATACGCCATGATAGTCCAACTAAATATTTATTTTTGACAACTTTGAAGGCTTGTAACTCAAAAACCAAAAATTGTTTATTTAACTTTTTTTCGTAGATCGTATTTATTTATCGTCGCGAATATGCAGTCAAACGTTGTCGTTGAAATTTGCAGACACCCTGTATAGGCAATTTTATTTCGCAATATACTTAAATTAATTTTTAACTCAAGTTTAATCTAAAATGGTGCAATGTAATTTATCCAAATAGTACAATAACCTCTTTTCATTATAAAACTGTCGAACATTTTCAATTTTTATCTCAAATGATTCTTTTGTCTGCATATGAAAATTCTGAAGGGATATCTATACATATCTCAGTCTTAGATGTATCTGCTTAAAATTTATTAAATCAAGAGATTCGCAACCTAACAATAACATTCAGTTTTAAATTTGATTCTTATTTTGAAAGGTTTCGGGTATATTTAGAACAGTTTTTTCTTTTTCTCTTGTGAAATTATTCTGAAACTACACTTTATCCGAATGTACGTCAGAAAGAATCGATTGTATTTCAGAATAGTTTAATTCAGGACATGTTATATTTGAGAATGTCATTTAAATGTCATTTAATTTCCAAAAAGTATCAAATGTACTTCAAAATTTATTAATTTATACATCAAAAAAGACATAGAATGTCCCATGTACGTAAAATTAATTTTGCAGTTCAGGTAAATATTAAGGCCAATACTTTACAATAAAGAAAATTGCAACATAAAATTATTAAAACAATTTTTTCAATAGCAATAATAACAAATATTGATAATAAAGGTAAAGACAAATATTTAAATGATTTTCATCATTTTATGACAATTTTACGCAATATATATTAAGACCAAATTGAAATTAAACTTTCTGAAATACCCCTAAAGAGAGCGTAGTACGAGAAAATATAAAAGAGAGGTGAACATTCGGTACGTCACTTATATCACAATTTTTTTCTTCAGGCCGCTCAAACCGCCCAAGCAGCCCTCGTAGGCAAGCAAGCCATCGTCCAGAACCTCAGGAGGCAGTTGCAGGAAGCCCAGCGTCTACTCCAAGGCGAAATCCACCAGTACCAACATTCCGAAGCCTCCGCACTCGCCGCCGCTCAGGCTTCCCAACAAGCCCAGACCCAGCTCAGCACCCTCACTGCAGCCTTAGCCGCAGTGCAAGGTGGCGCCCAACACGCCCAGCAAGCCGCATCCGAAGCGGCCAACGCAGCTGCCGCCCAACAATCCATGGTCGTCGAAGCTAAACAGCGCGTGGCCCGCATCTTGGGTCAACTCCACAATGCTCTGGAAGGACTTCAGGAGACCGAACTTGCTGCTCTCAAGGCCGCCGAGGCTGCCCAACAGGCGCAGTCCAACGCGGCTTCAGCTGGAGCTGCTGTCGCAGCTGCCGGATCTAAGGGAGGTCATTCCGAAATATCTGGAGGCGGTTACCACTACTAACATGTTTCATCACCAGTTGTTCTAAATTTTGTATATAGCCTGTTTTATATTTTTGTGAATAAAGTTACAATACTCACGTAAATGGTGTTTTGTTCAATTAATTGATAGGTTCGATTAAATGATCTTCATATTTTGAAATAACAAAATACGAGGTGTGAATAAATGGCGAAAAAATGGGTGCGAAAATGGGTGCGGGTGGGTGGGTGTAAATGGGTGCGAAAAAATTCAGGGGGTGATTCCCTGTCGAGTTTTTCATAAAAAGAAATCTCATTTAAACACACCCTTAAAAGCTTAAAGAGGGCGCCAGAAAAGTAATTTTTAATTTATTTCTGAAATGCCAAAAAAGTGACAAATGAAATTAAGTAGCTTTCTGCTATCGAGAAAGCACTCTGTAAATAATTTGTTAATTTTTCCTACGGTTGTAAGGGATAGAAAAAAACATACCATGTAATTGATTTTAAATATTTTTTTTGCTCGGAAATCGTTAATTTTACGAAAAAAATACAAGGGACCTTTTTTATTTACAATCAATCGGGCTAATTGAAATGGTAAAATAGTTAATGAGAAAAAAAGTTACGTATGAAACAACTATTAGGGATGGCTTTTTCTACCCCAACTAATTGTTTGCCTTCTCGATAGCAGAAAACATCTATTAATTTAATTTCTGTCACTCTTTTGGTTTTTCAGAAGAAAATTAAAAACTCCTTTTTTGACACCCTCTTTAAACGGTTGTATCTTCACAGGAGATGTTTAAATGAGATTTTTTGATATGAAAGATCCGCCTTATTATTTTACACCCCTATAATAAGAGACTTTTTTACTTTATTTTAAAGGTATTAAGCTACTTCAAATAAATTTAAGAATTAAAAAGAATTGTATCGATTCAAATCAAACCATGTTCTTCAATAATAAAGTACCTATGCAAAAGCTGTCTAATCTCATAATTAAGATTATTAACGAATGATATTGTGGAATCTAGTTCTCCATGGGCTACACCCTTTTAAAATCTTTATTTTTTGACGGATTTTGATAATTTTTTGATCATACTTAAATGCAGTTATTACCAACTACGACCACTTCCTTAAGCACAAATTTCAAAAAACATTATTAGGGATTTTTTTAGGAAAAAAGTGAAGACGAATTCTTATTTAGGATAACTTAATACCTACATTTACCGTTTTTGAGTGCTCTAAACGGAAGGGTTTCCGAGGAAAAAAAATTTTCTAATTGCAGGAATTTTTATTAGTAATAGTACAAATTATTATTAATCAATACTTACAGTTCTTTTACAAAATGATTAAACTAAAAAAAATAACAAGGAAGTTTGTAAAACCAATTAACTAATATTACTTCTGAATTCCATTATAACTTTTATCAATTCGTCGACGATTATTCCGTGTTCCATTTCTTAAATACTGTCGAGTTATACTCCAACAAGTTTCTCTAATGCCATTACATAGCTCTTCTTGTGTCTAATGTCCGTTTGCACCGAAGTTAATAAGCATTACATAAAAATAAGAAATGCTTAAGTAAGCTTTTTGTATTGCACCATACGTTAAGATCTTCTTAAGTATGAAAACAGATTCTTAAATTTAAGCCTCAGTTTGAGCGATTTATGAAGTTCTTTATTCAAACAGACTTGGAGCGTGCACAAAACACTAAAATTTACAAAAACAGATTTGTCTGCGAATTTTACCGTTGATAGAGTAAGTACTAGAATAAAAGAAGTACTAGATCTTGAGGAAATTATTATTTTATCTCTGATAACTAGTCTTTTGGTCAACATCAACAACAACCATATATTATTGTATATTACATTTACAACAAACACCATATACATGACAGGACAAACCGAACACCGAAACCTAACTTAACCTAATTTTTCATAAGTCCATGTAACAAACTGAAGAAAATCAGAAAGAACTAAAATACCTAACATAGAGTAATGAAAGTTACTAGATTTCTGCGTTGTTACCAATACATAGACGTACTTTGCTAAGTATAGTTTATGATCCGTCGGTGCAATGCTCTAAAAAATAAGTATAACTTAATTTTAAGAACAACTTTGTGGGTACACATGTTCGCAAGTGACCCATTTTTAAGCACAACGTCAAGAAAGCCGCCGGACGCACCACGGGGTTCCGGAAGCCGACCCCTGCAGAGTGGCGCCAGGACCAGGGACTTCTGCCACCGACTACCAAGCTACCTACGACCGACTTAAACCACAAGGCACTCTCCAGCAAACCCTCAAACCGTCAACATTACTTTTTCTTCACAAGCTTAGTTTTCAATAAAGATAGTTTATTTGTACCGTTGAGAGAGCGTTTTATTCTTGCTGTACAGCGAAAGCAACCCTCAACTTTATTAAGTTGTTCTTAGGATAATGTCGGTGCAAATGGGCATAAGGCCTTGTAGCTACACTTTATTTTTTAGGGGCGAAAGGTTTCGTCCTATCCAGTGATTAGGAAAATTCTCGTTTAACCAGTTTCTCACATTGACAGCATTATGGATAGGTACTCCTTCAAGTTATAAATGTAAATTGTAGTCACAATCAGGAGTAAGCTAACGCATTAAGTGCATAGGTGAACTCACTTTGTAAACATTTTAAGTGTGGTCCAATAAATCTTTGCATTTAAAATGCCACAGAAATCATTTATATTTAAAAAGCATTGTCTTTTACAATTAATTTATCCAATTCGGATTATATTCGCTCCACAATGGAATATTTTGTGATGAAATTCCGTTTGTTGGAAATGTAGCCTTAACCTTGTATAAAATATTTTTAACAAAATTCCAATCTTCCTTCACTACCTCCAACTTCAAGTGTGTCTATTTCCAGATTTGACTTTTAGAAATATTTACATTCCTACTAGCATCTCTAAGGCTTCTATGTGTCATTAAGCCGACCAAGAATTTGATGAAACTATAGACTTCCTTACATAGCTGAACGCAGAAAACACATATCTATCTATACTAAGAGTATATCGTAGTTTGTTTCTAAAATGCAGATACAAATAAATTTAAAATAACATTTCAGCCAAATCTTTTCCAAAAAGGTAAGTTTTCAAAGGTGCTAAATCTGTGAGCGTTGATATTTTTAATCCACAGAGAAAAATTCTTATTTTTGAATGTACCTTTTTCTTAAATACCGTGTCCGGTAAGTATCTATACTAATCTCTTAAAATAACAACGACTTCCAACATATTTTTTCATAATGTTGCGCCTTGCGAAGCATATATACACAATTTCTATAGGGAATGTTATTCTAAAACAATTTCTGTTATTTAATAATTTCCCTTCATGTTTAACACAATGTTATTTAGTTGAAGTTATGTAACCATCAATGTCATAAGTCTGGCTTAATGTAACAAACACTTACATATATAGATTAAAATAATTTACCGATGAGAATTGAAACAAATTAAGTTAGATTTATTTATTATGCAATATGTTTATATTTGCTAAATAAGGCTCTAGCATTCACATCACACATGGTTTGCTAAATATCGTATCAAGAGAAATCAAGATTTTCCATCGTCTACACAAAAGATTAGATGAATAAAACTAAATGTATAGTTTCAGTATCTTATATTTGGTTATCTGTTTAATCATCAATTCTTTTCTTTACCTGTTTCAAATAACCACAACGAAACAGGCAAAGCTAATAAAAAATCTATATCGTAATTACTTGTATAAAATTATTATTTTCCATACTACTTTCTTCGCTTATCAATCATTTTTCCCATTTTTCTTAACCGTTGCTTTGTTACAATTTCGTAGTACCTTGACAATTTTATAGATGGAATAGATGATAATCGTTGAGATCAACAGAACTACGAAAGCGATGTCAATGAGGAAGTATTCGATCCAGGATATATCAACCGTGGGACTTCGAAGGTGCTTAGTTCCTTTGTGTCTGATCACGTATTCGATCCACCAAATGGCTTTTTCCATAGGGGGCACTTGTTCATCGAGCATTAAATCCCGAAGTTTTTCTATGTTCCTTTTATACCTGCAAAAAATCTAACTAGAAATCTGAAAGAACTAAGAAAATAAAAAAGTTATGATTAAAAAAAGAAGGAAATAAAAAGGTTGGCTATACTGTTGTTGGTGATGAAATAAGGAAGAACATAATGAGAGTTATTGTATTTGAAAAAAGTGCGTGAGTAAAACGGGTTGAACTATGTGTTTCCGGGTTAGTTGCTACCTCGTTCTTCTTGAGTTCCAAGAGCTACGACACTCTATTTCAGCTCCTTGAAACTTGAGATTTGATTATATTTATTGTTAGTACTGACATATGGTAACATTATCAGAACGTCATACACAACAAATATTAATACCGACCAGAGGACTTAATCTCTAGTTTGCAAAGTTTCGTCAAGAGAAAAGAACGAAATTCTCTCGAAAATTGTTCAACCATTAACAACTGTTACGGAATCTTGCAGACTAAACTAATAAGTTGTCCATGTTACTCTACAACTTGTTAGAATGCTATTTTATTTTATTTTATTTAATACACTGTTCAACAGGTACTACCCAATTGTAGAACAGGGATTTTACAGACAATAAAAGAAGTACATTAATTACAAACAAAATTAAAAGGAATAAAAAAATACGGAGCATCATAAAAAAAGAAGGAAATAAATAAAATCTGTACACTAAATAATACAGATGCATTAAGATTCAAATTACATATTTGAAACTACCAGACATTAAAAATAAAGTATTTTTAAGTCATTAAGGATGCAGTTAAAATATCTACAGAATTTTTATTACAGTTGTTGCAGATTTCATGAAGTGGTGAATGTTTGAGTACATTACGAGGATTTGGTACATAAAATGTTCTGTTTTCACTAGAGCTAAGTCTAGGTATAGAAAATGATAATTTGTTTATAAATTTCTGGCAGTTAGCCAAATTACGTAAAATTTTAAAAAGAAAGACCTGCGAAAAGTATTTCCGTCTAGTTTCAAGGCTAATAAAGGAATGTCTACTTAAAAGGTCTCCATGCGGATATCCGATATGCGGATAGTAGCCATCAGATTTCAAATTTAAAAATTTTAAAAATCGATGCTGGATCGATTTCAGTTTATTAATGTGGACATCACTGTGCGGAGACCATACGAGGGAGGCATATTCAACATTCGATCTAACATAACTAAAGTAAAAAAGCTTTATGATATCTAAGCTTAAAAATCACAGTTGCAAACTATAAATTCATATGCTCTATTAGCTTCGGAGAAAACAGCATCAATATGATTATTAAATGATAGCTTTTCATCAAATACACGCCTAGGTCTCGAAATGTTTTCGGTCTTGACAAAACGTCATTATCAATGCTGTAATTAAACATAATGCGATTGAACTTGTTGGAGAAAGACATGACATTACATTTTTCCGTATTTAACATTAGCCTGTTATTATTACACCAAGATTGTATATTAAGTAGGCTTCCTTGAAGCTGAATACAGTCACTAATGTTGCGAACTGAGCTGTATATTTTTACATCATCGGCATAAATAAGAAATTTACTCAATCGATTTATATCAATTATAAACTATATACTGTTTTCAGTTGTCTAAATAAGATTTGAAGAAATTCAAGCCTATCAAACGCCTTGCTGAAATCCGTATATATTACATCAGTTTGTAAATTGTTGTCTATAGAATCGGCTATATATTACGTAACACTGATTAAGTTAGTGGCAGTAGAACGTCCTTGTATAAAACCAAGCTGACAGGGTGTTATCATATTAGAGATGTTATAATAAATTTAGTCATGAAGTAATATTTCAAAAATTTTACAAAAATTACATATAATGGAGATAGGACGAAAATTAGTAATGTTAAATTTAGCACCCTTTTTAAAAATTGGACACACTTTTGGTTATAAAGCAAACTCTACAAAAATCTATTTGAAATTTTTTTATTGAATTTATGTGAAATTCGAATCAACTCTTATTTTAATTATAATTGGAACATCCTGCTTATGGAATTAAAACTGTTACTGGTAATCACATTTTAGGATTACTTTTTTAATAGGTGGATTTATTAATGTATATATTTAAGACATATATCGACATAGTTAGGTAATTAATTACTTTGGACACTTAAATGATCACAAAATGTGAAATTATCTGCTAATAACCATATTTGCAGGATTATAAGTAAGTCGTTAAATTCTTATTTAATTGTTTACGAACTCATAAAGTGTGTAACATCGACATTGCTACAAACTTATCTCAATAAAAAGAAACAAAAACACAGGTGTAACTATTTGTTTTAAAACAATCCTAGAAGTCCACGATTCTTCAAAGATTAGACATGACATACAATTTTTGGACAAATAAACCTCAAACTTGGTACAGTCCAGTTCCAGCTGCCTCAACAGTTACGCCTGCTACAGATTTGGAAAAACCATTTCCAAATTAAACTTTTGTTCCAAACACTAACAAAATCAGTAACGAATCATTGATAACAGTAAAGTTTGCTTTAACAATTTAATGGAAATCGGTAACTCGTCAAATTGTCTGAAAATGAAATACATAGTATTGAGATGTCCTGATCAAAAGTTGTCCCGGGACCAAGGCCGAAAACTTATCGAGATAAACGACATTGAAAGTGACCGAGTCCCATTGTGCTTATACGTATAGACATTTTTAAGGAAAGCCGTATGATTCTTCTCTGTCTATTTCTTTCTTTCTAGGAAGAACTAGAGATACACCATTTTATAAGGTTTTCTTTGCAAGCCAAATTAGAAAAAAATATTTGACAAAAAAAATAATTTTGGGGTTATGTAATGTAATAATAATAGCTTTGTTCCTAGAGCAATCCAATAGTAGACGTATGCGCATTTCGATATAATGTTTACATAGGATTCAAAATTCACTGTTTAAATCAAAATATTTTTAAAAACATATTGGAAAATGTAAAATATAATCATATTTTTTATTCGAAACGAAAATTACACACATTATTTGTATCACACCTTATACCTTTGCAAATAGAGACGCCTCTCTATTGTTATCGTTAACCTACATTCGAGCACCAACAGTAATATAGATGTTGCAGTACCTATGCCTTGTAGATTTTATATAGATATCCATATTCGTATATGCTGTACCTATTACGTTCAGTAAAATGCCAACAGGTTAAAACTGCACTTGTTACGATTATTTCTACTCTGAAACCTAACGAATTAAAGTTTTTTATAGTTTTCAGTGCATTTCCTGAGTGAGAAAGAATGCCTAAACTGTAATTCTAAATTTACAATTACAGACCATATCAGACATTAAAGTAAAATCCAAAACTAGCCAATTTTCTCCAGCCAAATGATTTGTATTGACCTTTTATAATATTATAATATATTTTTCCACTTTTCTTCCTTCTTTTCTATGAAAACATAATATTCAAATAATTTTGTATTAGTATTTTGTATTAGTAAGTCCATAGTACTGTTATACAGTGGGTACATGATAAAGGGAACAAATTCTTTTAAAATTCAGGTAATTATTTTGTGGAAAAACGCTCGGATACGTCGATTAGTATGTTTATGACATAAGAAAATTGTATATAGGGTGTCTCAAGAAGAACATATGCGGTCATCATTGATTTTTTAATGGAACACCCTGTATATTATACTATTTTTAAATTGTACGGTAAAATCTGAACACTTACATACCACATCTTTAAAATCGGTGGTTTTCCTAATAATGACATTTGATAATTGATATTTGGAAATATACACACACAAGTAGTTAAATAAAATGTTAAAATTGAAACCTTGAACATTTTCTTAAAAGCCAACAAAAACATCTTGGTATGCTAAATTTTATCTGAAACAAAACAATTTTATTCGTATTAATCAATCGTTTTTCATTCCTTGACCTCTAGACCATTTTAATGTAGTATTTTGTGACAATAAAAACCAAACTATCACCGGCGTTTAGTTTGTCAGTGTCATGTAGTCAGTTTTACGTTTTATTTTAAACATGCATTTATCTGAGAAAGGACGTATTGAAGTACATATGATGATTGGTTTTGGAGACGGTGTGCGTACTCAACAAGAAGTGTGTAATTTATTTAGTGTAACTCATCCTGATGGACCCCCAATTACTAGATCCACTGTCAGCAAAATTGAATTGGAATTTGCTGAGCACGACTACGTTAAAGATTTACCTAAAGGAACACCAGCAGAGATATCAGAAGATTCTAAACTAGACGTTAAAACGTAAACTAGAAATTGTAAATAATCCCCATGTAGCCGTTAGGACAATCTTCAGGAATTGTAATTTGTTATCGGTATCTGTGTCACAAATACCTACTCCGAAAAAATAAATATCATCCTTATAAGATTCAATTGATACATGAACTATTAGAAGACGATTTTGGTCGAAGAACGCAGTTTTGTGAGCAGATAATTGAGATGAATAATCAAAATTAGATTTCACCCGAAAGATTATTTTTTCTGCATCGTCAAAAAATAAATGTTTGAGCAGGTATTGTCGAAAACCGAATTCTTCGACCTTATTTTTATTTTAAATTTAAATGGAGAATGCTACTTAGACTTTCTTGGGTGTTCCATTAAAAAAATCAATGATATATGTTCTTCTTGAGACATCCTGTATACAATTTTCTTATATCAAAAAATCCGCAACTAAATATACTAATCGATGTGTCCGAGCGTTTTTCCACAAAATAAATACCTGAATTTTAAACGAATTTATTCCTTTCGACATGAACGGATTGTATGTAATATCAACTATGCAATGGGAAAACATGCACATAATTCATTCTGTCATTGTCTACATACTTTTCATTCTCTGCCACTTCAATTAT
The DNA here is from genome assembly GCF_000390285.2 of Anoplophora glabripennis. NCBI lineage: Eukaryota > Metazoa > Arthropoda > Insecta > Coleoptera > Cerambycidae > Anoplophora > Anoplophora glabripennis. Next base: position 278,920 of record NW_019416863.1, read on the forward strand.
TGCATTCTTTAATTCCTCCTTCGTAACGGTTTCATAATCCACTCCCACTCCAATCCCGATTTCAGCAACTACTCTTGTATTCATGGACTGGTCCGCAATAAATGGCATTCCGATGATAGGAACACCTCTGTCTATTGCCTCCTCGGTAGACTGCAGTCCGGTTTGTGAAATAAACGCCCTTATGTTGGGGTGAGCTGCAAATATTAACGGAGAAAAATGTGAGGAATCAAACAGATCCTGTAATAAATATCTACGAAACGAACATATTATGAACGAATGAAATAAAAAATTTCCATTAATGTAAGTTATATCGAGTGTTGTCAAAGTTGAGTCACTTATTTTAACAGCTGGTAGAACTGGAAAAAAATCGAGATACTAAAAAGCGTTTATATAAAAGTTACCAAATAAAACTTATTTTAAAGAATTGAAATTTAAAAACTTTATAATACAAACCTGATTTATCGTCATTTTCGACCACTGCATTGTAAAAACATAAATGGTAAACAAATAAATAGTAACAATTTTGAAAAATTTTGAACAATTTCTGTTGAATATTTTGAACAATATTTGTAGAACAAAGTTTTTATAACTCTCTTCTTCTGCAACTTTTATATAAACGATTTTTGGTAAACCGACTTTTTTTACGAGTGCTACCAGCTGTTAAAATAAATTACTCAACTTTGTGAACACCCTGTATAAAATTAGAATTAGTGATACTTATGTATGTGTAAAGAGTTTACATAATGCCAAACAGGCATATTTAATTATTAGAACTTTTATCAGGGTAGTTATTGGACCCAAAGATGGAGGTTATAGCAGTGAAGAAGAAGGAGAGGAAGAAGAAAATGGTTACTGGATACCAATAGTTTTATAAAAAAGTCGCAGAATTTTTGTTGTCACTTTGTTTATTAATCCTGAAGTGCTCATTTATATTTATTGAACCTGCAGTATCATTTAGTATAATGAATATATAAAAAAATATATATAAATTAGAAATATACTTTATAGGTGTACTTTGAAACTATAGTAAAACATACCTACATCAACTTACCAAGTACATCTTGTTGTGGTAGCCATTTCTTGATAATAACATTTGAAGGCTTTCCTGGCAAATCTACGGATTCGTACTTCCACAAAATGGTATAAGGCAACTCGGAGAATGCTTCATTTAAAACTATCCTCAACCTATCTGGCATATTGACGCTTTGAACGTTTGAACCCAAACTGAAGAAAATCACTCCATTTTTGGCATTATCCAAAATGGTTTGTAAATCCTACAATTCAATCATATATTATTGTTAGATTTGTCAATGCCTAAGAACAGTAACTAGTTTTTAGTAACAAAATCAACAGGAATAAAAATTTACGAATATTTCTCCACTTTAAAATTAGGAGGTTGACTTATGCTGATAAAATTTATATTAACACTGCTGAAATTCTATACACTTTTTTGCCTTATATATTCCACCATCACCAAATTCAAGCTGTAAGTGGTATTAAAAATGTCAAAATTTAATAAAAATTTGCAATATAGGTAACTGTTTTTTTGCAATATTATCAGTTTTTATTCTTCAAGGAATATTATTAATAGTTACACAGGTTATTAATAATTAAGTCAAAATGTTTTCGAGCTACAAGGTGTTGTGATTTGAAAAAGAAAATCACATTTGATAACGCAGAAGAGTACCTTAGACTAAAAAAAGGTACTCTTGATTATTGTCGATAAAATGAACCGTTTACAAGAAAAAAAATAATAAATGAATTCATGTTTTATTTTTAATAAAAAGGACTATGATATCTATTTTTTCTCGACAATAAAGTGACATCGCTACACATTGATCCTTTACTTTCATTATTAATTTACCGATTTTAGGATTTCGTGATGAATTTAATTGTGAATTAATTCGAAATATGGAATACACGTTTATTGAGTATGCAGATATGCATCTCATGTATGGTATTGTTGACATTTTGATGTTATTTGGCGTTAAGAAAAATTGTTTGTGGCATTCTCGACAATATCAAATATCTCCGAAAATAAACACGATAAAAAATATAGTTTTCAGCATTCTATCAAGCATGACAAAACCTATCTTCTGCCATACTTATTACATTTCCTAATTACGAAGCTCAAAAGTCCAAAGGTCTCTATCATTGATATTTAATTCATATTCCTTACAGTTTCCAAGGTATTTGTAGATTCTCATATTTTTTGTTGCTATTTCCACGTTAAAAACGTTCTTTATTAACACTATTAAATTTGAATATGGTTCACTGCAGTGACATCCACAGCTATGTATTGGTACTACCAGGAAAGACATGAAATAAAAAAATTAAGAGTTAGTGGTCGTACATTTGGTTATAAAATTTAAAATACTGTTGGTTTTGCTCAGCAATGTTTCTTCTAGAAATATTCGATCACAAATGATGTTCCATCTGATAAGTCGAGTTTCGACTGATAATAATGTTGACTTCTCTTGTTTACTTTAAAAATATATCTTTTATATAAATCATCTGACTATATGTTGATATACCTGGCGATTGTAATTTTTCGATTCCCTGTTTTTTCTATTTTTACTATTATACCAATGCTTTGTAACTTTTAATTGTATTTATTATTAAATAATAAATTCATAAATCTTTAAACAACAGTGGCGTTAAAAATAACTACATTTATGCATAACAATTAGCTTATTGTCAAGGTTACATTTGTTTATACAAATCAACAATGATTAATGAAGTAGGGTACTAATTAGAGTAACATTACAGGAGGAAATTTTTTTAGTATTCATGACAGTAAAGTCTTATCCTTGAGTAGAGATCTCAAAGAATATTAAATATTTTAGAGAATTTCATTCCACGAATGTTACGAGAAAGATTAAAAAGGGAAGTGAATTTGTATTTTTATAACAAATAAAGGTACTTAGATAAGTGTACCTCTGTACTATAAATAAATTAAAAGTAAAAACATGTTTCAAATACAAGCTTTTATCAAGTGCGCTAAAAAGGAAAAAATAAACCAAGGAGTCTATAGACTGCAGTGTTACGAATAATATAACAATTAAAATAAATTAAACTTGGAAAATGTCAACCAAACATGTAATATTTCACAATACAAATATTGCAATTCCTTAAGTCAAAATAAACTGAACTAGATAACAATGATACAAATACAGTCTTCTTCATTTGAATTGAAAATCTTTATTTAAATTGGATGTTTAAATGAATAGTGTAAAATCTTTTAATGCAACCAGATAGGTGTCTAGTACTTCAAATAAAAAATAATAATAATGATCAGTTTGAATGTTTCTATATTTTGAACCTCATAAGTCTGTACTCACCTTAGGCAACGGCTTTGGGGGTTTGATATGCAACCTTTGTAATGGAATAATAGTCGGCACCGTCGGTCTAGGAGGATAGAATATCGGATTTGTAGTCAGAAACAGAAGACTAAGATTTTTCTCTATTTCACCCATGTAAGGCATATCGTTCCCTAAATACTTCCTAGCTATTTCATCACATCTAGGAATAGCTACAAATGTAAGATAGAATCTGAGCCATATATAATAAAGGGTGCTACAAAAACGCTCGTAAAAAGTCAGCTTTCCATTATAAGGCAAAAACATTTCCGAATATAGTGAAGGAGGATTTGGATTGCCCATTGCGTAGTGAGAACCAACGTATCCACCCATGGACGCCACTCCTATAACTGGTGCTCCTAGCTTGTATCCTAAGCTATACATGATCGGGCTAATATAGGTCTGGACCAAGATTACGTCAAATTTTTCATTACTGTTATTATAGATTTTTATAAATTCGGTGTTTGAGAATATGGCATCTGCCGCATCGTAGTTAATGGCAAATATCTTGGGTATTTTGGTGTGCACAGCGAATTCCTTGCGCATGAAAAACTGGAATCCGTGCCGTTTCATGGAATCCGAAGCGTAACTCATGTCGATTTCGGTGAGATTTACCAACCGTGGATCCTTCAAAGGATATGGTGTAACTACAGTGACGTCATGTCCTCTCAGAGATAACTCCTTCCATAAAGACTGAAACACACTCTGGTGGCTTACTGTCGGCATTTGAAAAACACCCAGTATACGAGCACATTGCAGCGAACTTGCCAAACTCAGCACCAGTAATAATAACAAGTATTTATCCATGTCTATAATTATACTATAATTTCTAGTGAGATGCAATTAAGGTTAAATATTATCGAAAGTTTTATCTTTTATGGTATGATTCACAACGAGATATCTTGATTGCGCTTCGTGAACGGCATTGTGTAGTACTGATTACTAACAGAACCAATCTTTCACTAATGTTTGTGTCTGGAATAATGCCGCCAGATATAATAGGTAAGCACGACTATCTACGATCATCAACGAAAACATATATCCAACTGGGACGGATATTATAGAATTTAATGGCATCATTCTTTAATTTTCTTACAGTGCAGTAAGTTTATAATGAATTTTACTTTTGGAATCTTATTGGCTACTTAAACTAAAGTAAAATTGCATAACTAGTTAAACCAGTTAGTATTTTGTAATTGCTTTAACAGTTTTATAATTTTATAAATTGAACAATATACAGAATAAAATGATTTTCTTCTACTCTTTTTTATTCTCAAAACACCATGAATACATGTTTTTCAAATCGAAATTTGCCAATATCTCCAAAATCAAGATATATTAAAATTTGGTTGTCAGTTTTGAAAACAAAATTTGTTTTCAAAACTGACAAAACCAAATATAACGAGCGTTCAAATAAAAACGTGGTCAAGTTGGTTCTGAAAATTTGGACGTAGGGCGTAGTGCATAGCAAATGAACTTAAACGTCATCTGTCAAAGCGCTGTATCGCCGCTTTGTTATTGAAACTGACAGCTGTGACAGCTGCTATCACATACTTCTATCCTATACTAATCATTTTGCGATTGACTTGAAGCCGAAAAGTGGGGCGACGGACCAGCGTATTCATACGCATGCGCTTCCTTTATGGGTTTTGATTGGTTGAAAGGAACCAAGAACGGTAAACAGTAAGAAAGCCAAGCTAACCTAAAAATATTCTCATTATGTTTTGTGTTGATGTGTTGTGTTAGTCCTTTGGTNCATTTTTATATTACTTTATTCTTTAATATATTTTATTACTAGTTCTCGCATTTTTACTTTATTTTGAAGGTACATATTAAGAAAATTCAAATAAATTAAAAAAAAAAATTCCTAAAAATTCAGTCAAATGAAATCAAATAATGCTCTTTAATACCAAAAATACAGGAGTGCAAAAGATATCTAGGGGAGACTGGGGCAAAGGGGACCGCTTAAGACATTTATCTAAAAATTTTCTATATTTACATGAATTTAAGGAAAACAAATACATGTAGCCATACAATATTTATTTGGCTTCGTTGAAGACAACATGGCAAAAATAAAATAAAAAAAATTTAATAAAACAAAAAAAAGTATTTCTGGTCCTACATGCCCCAGGCTTCGGGGCAAAAAGGACCACCATTTATTGTATGCACAAATTGCATACAAATTCATCGTCATTTTCATCCAAGCCTGCGCACTCATCGTGTGTCCATTTTCCGCTTTGCTGACATCTAATCCATCCTCCGCTTCCTTTACATTCACCATAGACTTCATTACAGTATAGACATTCTTCCTATTCTGAATCAGTTTCGCTGTCAGCATTTATGTTGTTTTCGTTAAAACAATCATAAAACACACATTCGCTTTTATATACGTTTAACAGTACTGTCAAACACAGAACTGAGTAATGCCAACCTCTAGCGGGAATCTATATTAATTTTAAAATAAATTAACTGATCCCGTTTGCCCCGCTGGTCCTCTTTACCCCAGTCTCCCCTAATATCATGGAAAATACATTTAACTGACGATATTGCTGGGCAACAACTAATTTATAGGCTACATGATCCAACTAGCATAGAATTATACAGAGCCAGAAGAGAATGATTACAAGTCACGTGACCAGTTATTTTATTTGCTTCATATTGGCATTCAAAACAATAAGACCAAGATTACATTCAAATACAACATTCTGTTGCAATGGCTGTAATTGGCAATTTTTCGCGAGATTCTATTCAACCAATCAGCGATCGCATTATCTCGAGCGTAGGCGTAATGGTTTGTTATTGTTCATTGTAAACGAATCATTGGTGATGACAAGATTTATTACCAGTACCAATCGTTCAATGTTGTGTTTCTTAAGCTTGACGGACTTGTAAACATTTATGAAGGCTCTGGACCATCGATATCTAGTAAATAGCCAGCAATTAACAATTTTATAAATAAAAATTGAAAATAACATGCCTAAATAACATTTATTCAAAAACCTAACATATTGTAATTATTAAATAACGTAATTTTGAAAGAAATGTCTTGCTTTCTTGACTGACATCGCCCTTGACACAGAGCAACACGCAAAATTACATTTACACGAAATTAAAAAAATACAATATCTGTTCTGTCAATTTCTCTTACCCCGTCAGTTTTAAAATAAATAAACATATGAATGCATACGTTAATTCGTGCAAAATATATTGATACAACAATTCGACAAATATTAATAAATAAAAACATCACAAACTGATCTGCCAAAAATATTAGCTAACTTTAACCTTCCTGCATGTAAACCAGTAAATCAGGAAATTTATAGCCTTATTTAATATGTACACAGTCACTAAAAGTACACCAACCACAAACACGATAATGTCTAACAACAAATATTCCACCCAGGTGATATCAACTGTAGGGCTGGTAAAGTGGCTCGTTTCCTTGTGCCTGATGACATATTCTGTCCACCAAACAGCCCTTTGAAGTCCAGTCATTGATCGGTGTAGTACTACTATACCTGTAATTAGAATTATTTAGTAAATAGCACCGAAAACCAGTAAAAATTTAAAGTATTACGCACGAGGTAAACAAGCAGCTGACTAACACAGTGTCTACCAGATCGGTACTAATATTAACTCAGAATTTTAATAATAGCACGGTGAAAATTCGATATTATTCTAAAACTCAGAACGAGTGACGTTTTCATATTTTGCAATTTTGAGCCAATGCGTATTAGATAATAATAGACATTTTTTAATTTTATTTTTGTATAAATCCGAAGAAATTACTGATTTGTTTTTTCACATAATCACTTGTAAGGAAACGCTATTTGCCTTTGTTTGTGTAGAATAATTTAGAATAAGTTTTAAATTTTGTTAAAAAACCTAGCAGTTTTCGAGATAAGAGCAATATTCTGTATCACTATACATATAAACGGACTTTTAATAAGATTCAAATTGATTTAGGAATAAGATGAAACCAAATTTCATTATCAAGAGAAAGGATACATTTAAATAATATACAGGGTGATTCACAACTTATCCAAAAAAATTTGGGAATAGATGCGGCATAAAAAATGGAGCCAACATCGTAAAAAAAATTGTAAAATCCTTACAGTTTCCGAGAAAAAAATTATCGAAATTGTAGTACTTTCCACCATTACATTGCTGGACAACTGTAATCTCTAGAGTCATTTGTGTTCTACGCTTTACGCAATGCGCGTGGAGAACCTCGTGGCCCCAGCGACCCCAAATACTGAAATCCGATTTTACAATTAGTATTAGCGTCATTGCGATAGTATTTACAACAGTTTTTTAGTAATTAGTGTCAAAAATGGCTTACTTTGTGTTAGTTCGTAGGAACTGAATAAGACGGACCCAAATGTATTTACACGTTGGTGAACAAAATTTTGAATACTTATTATATAGTCTTTCCGATATCAATTGAAGAACCAAGAGGATGGCGGTATGTACTAGGTTCGGTCGCTGACGTAGCAACTCGGCATTGAAATATTTGAAAAACTTGTTCCCATATTTATTTAGCCATATGCATATACAAGTCTAGTCGAACTAAACGTGGATGTGGTAGAAATGTATACGCCCAGTTGAAGAAGGCGAGCGCGGACAAACGAAATACAAATACAGTTGCATTGGGCCACTGGGCAATAAATCTCAGCCGTTGACAAGTGGCCGATAAATTGCCTGGCAGTACAATGCAGAGTGCGGAATTTGGTATGATTCAGGTAATTTTAATTTATTATAGGCACCTTCTATTAATCATTGATATTATAATTGCGAAAGGTTGAAATAATATTATTACATGGCATTTTGGAGATCTTTTGAAACGGAACAAAACGAAACTTGTCATCAATATAATAAAATTGTTGGAGGTCATAAATAATTAAAATGTGTTGTTGGCCAAATGAACATATAATAGAAATTTTCTGCACATTACATATAAATTATTATAATTTTTTACCTTTATCAGGAAACTTTTTTAGAGACGCCTATGAAACTCATAAAATTTTATTGCCAGGCGTTTTTTTACATGTTCAACTGACTTCGGAAAGACTATAACATCAGGTATGTCAAATTATTTTATTAATTAAAACCACAAATTAATTTTATTAATTAATAACAACAATAGCAGCAAAAGCAGTTGAATTTGCTGATATAAAATAGGTGCTATAAAATTCTATTTATTCCTTTCCTTGCGAAATTCTTTCAAGTTTTTGTCCGTTTTTATCACACTTTGTCCCATCGAGGTTGAAGGTGTTTTACAGTGGACCAGTTTCCAGTGCCGTGCAGAACTGTATTTTTAAATCATTTTCGAACTGCCCTTTTTGATTTTTTCTTTACAAAATTGTATTTGTAAGAGTCTTCTTACATCCAAATTTTTTTTTGGAGAAGTTCTGAATCACCCTGCTTTGATTGCATAATATTTTGGCTTATTTACTAATCACAGTGTAGGTAAGTTTTTTCGCTGTTCAATTTACTAAACAAATCTTTAAATTCTCTATTAACAAAAACTATTTTATTATACCTATACCTTTATCCTGTTATAGAAAAAAGATTATGTATTACATGCAAGTATATTGTTTAAAGCTTGGTTACCACCTAAATAGTACTAACTTCAATATTTTCTCCCTTAGGTCATATAAATTATTACATATTTCTTCGTTTACTTTATCTTTTTTAGTGCCCCATAGAATGAAATGTATTGAGGTCAATTGGTCCTATAGATCATAAAATTATCCCTTAATAAAAAAAGAACATTTAAAAAATGTTTGTGTCTAGAACAAGATAGTTATTATTAAAACACCTTTTATAGTACAGTATTTTTTTTCATAATAAAATAAAATATTCAAAGATCTGTTTGGTAAACTGGAGGAAAAGCATAAATAAGCACGAGTTTCATATCAATTTTCACTTATACAACTATTTCTATTTTCCCCACTTCCTTGAATAAATTTAAGCCGCTAAATTTTCCACAATATATTTATTATAAGCAGTAATATAACTTGACCAATTTCTTGATAAACTTATTGAGTTAAAAATTAGTAAATGTAAAATATTTATTAAGTAAAATTTCTAATAGAATTGTTACGAGTCTTTGTAGCAGAATAGCTCTTCTAGAGTACTGTATTTTTCAATATCTAATAGCTTCCGTTGCTTCTTGACAAAATTATAAGAAAATAGAATGATATTAACTTTAAGTTTGGCGTTAACTAGGTCTAACGGTAATTATTGCTAATCTGTCTAAACTACTACCAAATTCAAATCTATAAATTGCTCCTTTGATAGGAAAGTTAGTTTTCCACAAATTCTCAATTTTTTCAATACAATGTAAAAATAGTTTTATTTTTTATTTTAATTGATAAGTGAGTTTCGCCATTTTTTTCTTGTAGACATAAAGGCGGCAGAAAAATAATGGGTAATGGGTTTTTTGAGAAGTCAATATTAACAGTTACATAACCTTAAAGTTATTTTTTTCCTGAGATTATTTAAGTTAAGCATTTTTTTACAATTTAGTACTAATTCTCCAAGAAAAATCATTAAAGTTCTAAACCCAATTGAATGTGGTGAAGCATCTTCAATCATAGCTAAATTTTACTTTTTTGCAGAACAAACAAAGCAAAATTGAACATAAAGTAACATTATATTTTTTACAGTTGTAATCATTAAAGTTTGCCGAATCATCTTAAATTACATCAATTTATTTACGAAAATTATGAAATTTATAAATAATTAAAATGATTCAGCAATATTTGATCTAAAGTTGCAAAGTATTTTGGCAAAATATTAAGCAAATGCATTTTTTTCTCGAAAATGTTATCAAATGGACGTTTTTATAACTTTTGATGATATTCAACATTAGGACATTTAATTTTTTTAAAACTGCAAATAAATTATAAATTTTCTAGCCAATAAAGGTCATTTAAGAACTTTGAGGTTCAAAATTATGATAAGAATGATTTTTTTGCAGATGGAGTTTATTTATTAGGATGAATCTTTCATGTCTTTAAAGTTTGGGAGTCTATGTGTAGTATGGGTAGAGTATATAGTACACTACAAGTAAATTTTAAAGATTATTTAATGTGTAAAAGTATAAATATAGAGTATAAGTAAATATAAACAAGGATACGATCACTTTGAAAAAAAAGCCCGTAGGTAAAAGTCAAAACTGTATTAAAATATAAATATATAACAAAACTATCAAATCTATCAAAGGAGACTAATCATCGTATAGGACTAAATCGACTGTAACATCGGTATCCTCTATTGGTACTTCATCCACTATTTGTTCTTTGAAACCTACTGCTATACTTGTAGGGGGTACTTCTAGAACATCTCTAAGTTTCCTTTGGTATTTATCGTAGTAGCCTGCACCATGGCCTAACCTTAACCCGTCTTTGGTAAACGCCACACCAGGTACTACCAATAAGTCCAAACCTGCAAGGACACATTTCTCAATATAAAACTATGGATTTCATTAATCAAATTGCACAAATGAAAAAAGAAAATGTTGCAACCTACTTTGAGACAAAACTAAAAAACGTCACAATGAACTACAAGGACTGATTTTTTTTCGTCAAAATAAATTTAAAAAAATTGTAAAATTTTTTTTTTAAACAATTCTTAAAGGCTTTATTATAATTCAGAGCTTATAAGTAAGATACAGTTTTCAATTAAAAATTACTTTGAAATAATTCAATATACAGACACAGACAAAAAGTAACAAAGCATAGTCAGATGCATAAATTCAACTTTTTTATAATTATGCACTTATAATTATTGAGAAAATAGAGCAAAGGAATACATCTTTGTATATGGTTCCCTGTTCATTCCTGATAATATAATTGTTTGTGGACTTTTACTTATGAACGATTGTTCTGTTACAATATAATGATCATACCAGCATCTAGAGCATTTTCCCTTTCGTCTTTTAGATAAGGTTGCTTAATATTCCATTTGGTTAAAGGCAAATTCTCCCAGTCCTCCATATCCCGTAACTTGACCATTTCCATCCCAGCCTTCCTATACCTAAAATTGACTCTAAGAGTAAAACGACGTGTCATTTTGTTAATACCAGAAATGGATAAAATTTTGAGATGAAGTATCATATACAAATAAGATTGTCTCACCTGGGCACAAAACACCCCTTTCCCTGTTCAAAAAGTTTCCTTACAATTGGTTCAGTATCGATTTCGTTGTCCATGCTCAGATATACGGAGACATTTTTGGCCTCTTTAAATTTTGGTAAGCTGAAAAGCTAAAATAAAGTACCTAATAAAATGTGTAACTTTTTAACTTTCATGAAATCTTTTGTAACTGCTATATGTATAAATTGTACCTCAATTCGATTGTCAAATTTCTCAGGTGTCAAAATTTAATCAAAATGTTAAATTCCGACTCCTGGCAAAGAAATAGCAGCTGGAAGTTGACCTATTGAAAACAGTTGTTGGCTATTGATGACAGACAGAGTCACAAAAATTGGATTAGGTGAAAACCAGGTTTTCATAGCAATTTTGATAAAGATAATGTCGATTTTTTTTGTCTTTTAAAAAATGCAAGCTTGGACTCTGTAGCGACAAAATTAAATAGTATATCATCAAGAGACAATTATTATTACAAAGCAAAATATGTACGAAAAACAGTTGTCATCTTCATAGAAACACAAATATTTCAAAACATCAAAGATGACTTTTAAAACCTCCTATGACTTGCACTTATTTACATAATAAAAAAATGAAGAAATATGATTTAAAAAATACATGGTATTGTACTACACATTTAAACTGTACTAATAAATACAAACTAATTAATACACAATTTAAAAGTTATAAACTTTCATCTGTATAGCGAAAGTGAATACGAGGTTTTTATTTGATATGTAATTTTTGACAATAAAATAATTGTTAAATACATATACTTTTTAATTTTACTTTAAAATCATTCTTTTGAAAGCAATAATTTTCACTTACATACTATCACTCTTGTATGATGCCAGGCTATAATTTGTATTTCCAAGAGATAAAAACAAATCGACTTTTTTATCAATGTGGTTACCAAAAAGTGGTTTCCAAGCAACCCTATTTTGTTGGCACCCCCTATAGGTACGAGTCATCAATAGCTAAAAACGTGTAGGGACTAAATTTGGTACTGACAGATTAACTAGTTAGAATATATTTAAAGAAAAAGTCGTTTGTCAACAGGGCATTTTCAACCTGTCATATCTTGGTAAGAACCCGGAATTGAGCAAGAGTTCGTCTAGTTCTCCTAGTTCAAGGGGTATCAAGTATAAAGTAATAGAAATATAATTACAAAAAAATATTTATGCAACGTCATCAGTGTATTTCGCGATACAAACAATGAATAAGCTATAATTCTTACATACTCTCTTACCTTCTCCACAACAATTTTCGATTGTCTTCGTCTTTCTTCAGGGGAAAGCAGCGCGAGTTTCTTTTCGATTTCCGTCCTAAGGGCAGCCTTCGCAACTTTTACAGCCGACATGATGCTGCAACAATTTAATACGTGATCTTAAAATAACATCTGCATATATTAATCTGTTTGTTTTTGGATATTTTATCGAAGTTTATCTTATTCGAGTCACATGCAAATTATCAGTTCTATTATAGTGGTTTATCAGTTGATCCCTGATCTTTTACTAAACCTAATTGAAGAATGATTTGTGAAAGCTGTGATTCTAGACAAAAATCCTGTGGGGATCGTAGTGCAATATTACATGATAGTAAGAATGTTACACAATTATGTCTAGAGGTTAGATTTAAAATAGCTGTTAGCCACATGGGAAGAATGATATTTGTTCGTAGGTACTATAACTTATTACTTTTGCCTTTTATATAATCTTACTTTTTCATATACTTATAGGTTCAAATAACGAAGAGCATATACAGAGTGACTCAGGTTTAATCTGGATAACTTCAGGGATCGATAGAACAGGTCAAAATAATGTTCATGCATGATATAAACTTATTTCCTAAATCGTATCGTTTCGGATATTTTTCCCTTTTCTTAGCACTAAAAATACTTTTGAAATAATACTTTTAACGATATTCACGAACGTCAGTTTATGCAAATCATTGTGAGTTTTGTTTTACATGGGTCGCTATAACGCTAAATGAAATTTACTCGGCTGGGGTGCCACACTGTCACGGATTTCATTGAATATCTCAGAAATAAGGCCAAATATCGAAAAAAATAAAAATAAAAGACGAAAATGCTTCAAAATTAATGAGACAAAAGTTGTATGCAGCTTTTTTATTGAAATTAATAATTTTTTTTTGAAGCTTTGAAATAATATAGAAGATGGCATCACACAAAATCCACTTCTAAGACTGGTAGGTAGTTCAAACTTAATAAGCTTATGTAAGATCATGAGGGGTGTTTGTGTTCCGAATTTCACCTCAATCGGATGAGTCGTTCAAAAGTTATGAGGGAAAAGCGGGGAAAAAATTCTTTTTCAACGCCCTCTATATCTGAAACGATGCGATTTAGGAAATAAGTTTATATCATGAATGACCATTATTTTAACCTATTCTATCGATTCCTGAAGTTATCCAGATTAGACCTGAATCACACTGACACAATAGCGTACACAGAATTTTGTTATGAGGGGAGTGGGGGAGGTGTGTAACTACGAACCGTTCCTGGGGTAGTTAGTGCAAACTAAGATCCCCATAAAAGAAATTTAGCGAACAAAAATAAAAAAATTTGTAATACCGTATTAGAACTATTTAATGATTAGATGGATGGCGTAAACTGTTTAAGGCGCAGGATGACTTGCTAAAACTGTTTCTAAAGTCAAATCTGCAAAAGTTCCAACAAATTCTGGAAATATCAATTTTATTTTGCGATGCGATTGTTTATAAAGATATTTAATTAGACTCTGTTAGTGTTTTTTTATATGATTAAATAAAGAGAAAACTTACTATTCCAATGATACATGAAATGAAGGAAAAAGTTGTTAAAACCATATGATATTTAAACCATTTAAGAAACCCATGTGGTACACATAGAATAATTTTTTTAGAATATTTTTTTACATAAATGTTTATATACAAATATTTCAAAAAATCATAGTCGTAGAAATTACTTTCATCAAAAGGGAGTAACTCCCCCTTATCTACGGCTATGACAACTGAAATGATTTGTCTTATTTTGAGTCGACAAATCTACCCTCAAAGTGAAGTACCACTATTTCCGAACACCCAGTATGTTAATATTCCCAAATATATAACGAGCGTTCAAATAAAAACGTGGTCAAGTTGGTTCTGAAAATTTGGACGTAGGGCGTAGCGTATAGCAAATGAACTTAAACGTCATCTGTCAAAGCGCTATATCGCCGCTATCAATTTGAATATTTTCATTTTAAACGCTTTTTAAAACGAAAATATTCAAATTGGTAGCGGCGATATAGCGCTTTGACAGATGACGTTTAAGTTCATTTGCTATACGCTACGCCCTACGTCCAAATTTTCAGAACCAACTTGACCACGTTTTTATTTGAACGCTCGTTAT